>NW_024395615.1:0-16791 GCF_016617805.1 Bactrocera tryoni | reverse complement strand
ATCGAATTGCCTTAAATCATCAATTTAACATATTTAAGTTAATTAACATTCTTCATCTTACTGAAGTTGACATAAAACCATAACGCATTTGTAAAAATTCGACAATCTTATATTCAGGTATAAAGTCGATTTTCTTGTATATACACATTTAGCAGTCGATATTGAATTGCCTTAAATCATTAATTTAACATATTTAAGTTAATTAACTTTCTTCGTCTTACCGCAGTTGACATAAAACCATAACGGCACTGCATTTGTAAAAATTCGACAATCTTATATTCAGGTATGAAGTCGATTTTCTTGTATATACACATTTAGCAGTAGATATTGAATTGCCTTAAATCATTAATTTAACATATTTACGTTAATTAACTTTCTTCATCTTACCGAAGTTGACATAAAGCCATAACGGCAGTGCATTTGTAAAAATTTGACAATCTTATATACAGGTATAAGGTCGATTTTCTCTTATATACATATTTAGCAGTCGATATTGAGATGCTTTACATCATTAATTTAACATATTTAAGTTAATTAACCTTCCTCATCTTACTGAAGTTGACATAAAGCCATAACGACATTGCATTTGGAACAATTCGACATTCTTATATTCAGTTATATAGTCGATGTTCTTGTATATACACACTTAGCAGTCGATATCGAATTGCCTTAAATCATCAGTTTAACATATTTAAGTTAATTAACATTCTTCATCTTACTGAAGTTGACATAAAACCATAACGCATTTGTAAAAATTCGACAATCTTATATTCAGGTATAAAGTCGATTTTCTTGTATATACACATTTAGCAGTCGATATTGAATTGCCTTAAATCATTAATTTAACAAATTTAAGTTAAGTAACCTTCCTCATCTTACTGAAGTTGACATAAAGCCATAACGGCATTGCATTTGGAAGAATTCGACATTCTTATATTCAGGTATATAGTCGATGTTCTTGTATATACACATTTTGCAGTTGATATTGAATTGCCTTAAATTATTAATTTAACATATTTAAGTTAATTAACATTCTTCATCTTACTGAAGTTGACATAACGCCATAACGGCACTGCATTTGGAATAATTCGACAATCTTATATTCAGATATAAAGTCGATTTTCTTGTATATACACACTTAGCAGTCGATATGGAATTGCCTTAAATCCTCAACTTAACATATTTAAGTTAACTATCTTTCTTCGTCTTACCGAAGTTGACATAAAGCCATAACGGCAGTGCATTTGTTAAAATTCGACAATCTTATATTCAGGTATGAAGTCGATTTTCTTGTATATTCACATTTAGCAGTAGATATTGAATTGCCTTAAATCATTAATTTAACATATTTACGTTAATTAACTTTCTTCGTCTTACCGAAGTTGACATAAAGCCATAACGGCAGTGCATTTGTAAAAATTCGACAATATTATATTCAAGTATAAAGTCGATTTTCTTGTATATACACATTTTGCAGTCGATATTGAATTGCCTTAAATCATTAATTTAACATATTTAAGTTAATTAACGTTCTTCATCTTATTGAAGTTGACATAAAGCCATAACGGCAGTGCATTTGGAAGAATTCGACATTCTTATATTCAGGTATAAAGGTGATTTTCTTGTATACACACACTTAGCAGTCGATATTGAATTGCCTTAAATCATTAATTTAACATATTTAAGTTAATTAACTTTCTTTATCTTACTGAAGTTGACATAAAGCCATAACGGAACTGCATTTGGAATAATTCGATAATCTTATATTCAGGTATAAAGTCGATGTTCTTGTATATACACATTTAGCAGTCGATATTGAATTGCCTTAAATCATTAGTTTAACATATTTATGTTAATTAACCTTCCTCATCTTACTGAAGTTGACATAAGGCCATAAGTGCATTTGTAAAAATTCGACAATCTTATACTCAGGTATAAAGTCGATTTTCTTGTATATACACACTTAGCAGTCGATACTGAATTGCCTTAAATTATTAATTTGACATATTTAAGTTAATTAACTTTCTTTATCTTACCGAAGTTGACATAAAGCCATAAAGGCAGTGCATTTGGAAGAATTCGGCATTCTTATATTCAGGTATAAAGTCGATTTTCTTGTATATACACATTTTGCAGTCGATATGGAATTGCCCTAAATCATTAATTTAACATATTTAAGTTAATTAACTTTCTTCACCTTACTAAAGTTGACATAAGGCCGTAACGGCACTGCATTTGGAATTATTCGATAATTTTATATTCAGGTATAAAGTCGATGTTCTTGTATATACACATTTAGCAGTCGATATTGAATTGCCTTAAATCATTAGTTTAACATATTTAAGTTAATTAACCTTCCTCATCTTACTGAAGTTGACATAAAGCCATAAGTGCATTTGTAAAAATTCGACAATCTTATACTCAGGTATAAAGTCGACTTTCTTGTATGTACACACTTAGCAGTAGATATTGAATTGCCTTAAATCATTAATTTAACATATTTACGTTAATTAACTTTCTTCGTCTTACCGAAGTTGACATAAAGCCATAACGGCAGTGCATTTGGAGGAATTCGACAATCTTATATTCAGATATAAAGCCGATTTTCTTGTATATACACACTTAGCAGTCGATATTGATCTGCCTTAAATCATTAGTTTAACATATTTAAGTTAATTTACCTTCCTCATCTTACTGAAGTTGACATAAGGCCAAAAGTGCATTTGTAAAAATTCGACAATCTTATACTCAGGTATAGAATCGATTTTCTTGTATATACACACTTAGCAGTCGATATGGAATTGCCTTAAATCAATAATTTAACATACTTAAGTTAATTAACTTTCTTCATCTTGCCGAAGTTGACAAAAAGCCATAAAGGCAGTGCATTTGGAAGAATTCGACATTCTTATGTTCAGGTATAAAGTCGATTTTCTTGTATATACACATTTTGCAGTCGATATGGAATTGCCCTAAATCATTAATTTAACATATTTAAGTTAATTAACTTTCTTCACCTTACTAAAGTTGACATAAGGCCATAACGGAACTGCATTTGGAATAATTCGATAATTTTATATTCAGGTATAAAGTCGATGTTCTTGAATATACACATTTAGCAGTCGATATTGAATTGCCTTAAATCATTAGTTTAACATATTTAAGTTAATTAACCTTCCTCATCTTACTGAAGTTGACATAAAGCCATAAGTGCATTTGTAAAAATTCGACAATCTTATACTCAGGTATAAAGTCGATTTTCTTGTATGTCCACACTTAGCAGTCGATACTGAATTGCCTAAAATTATTAATTTGACATACTTAAGTTAATTAACTTTCTTTATCTTACCGAAGTTGACATAAAGCCATAAAGGCAGTGCATTTGGAAGAAATCAGCAATCTTATGTTCAGGTATAAAGTCGACTTTCTTGTGATTACACATTTAGCATTCGATATGGAATTGCCTTAAATTTTAATTTAACATATTTAAGTTAATTAACTTTCTTCATCTTACCGAAGTTGACATAAAGCCATAACGGTAGTGCATTTGTAAAAATTCGATAATCTTATATTCAGGTATAGAATCGATTTTCTTGTATATACACACTTAGCAGTCGATATGGAATTGCCTTAAATCAATAATTTAACATACTTAAGTTAATTAACTTTCTTCATCTTGCCGAAGTTGACAAAAAGCCATAAAGGCAGTGCATTTGGAAGAATTCGACATTCTTATATTCAGGTATAAAGTCGATTTTCTTGTATATACACATTTTGCAGTCGATATTGAATTTCCCTAAATCATTAATTTAACATATTTAAGTTAATTAACTTTCTTCACCTTACTAAAGTTGACATAAGGCCATAACGGAACTGCATTTGGAATAATTCGATAATTTTATATTCAGGTATAAAGTCGATGTTCTTGTATATACACATTTAGCAGTCGACATTGAATTGCCTTAAATCATTAGTTTAACATATTTAAGTTAATTAACCTTCCTCATCTTACTGAAGTTGACATAAAGCCATAAGTGCATTTGTAAAAATTCGACAATCTTATACTCAGGTATAAAGTCGATATTCTTGTATGTACACACTTAGCAGTCGATACTGAATTGCCTAAAATTATTAATTTGACATACTTAAGTTAATTAACTTTCTTTATCTTACCGAAGTTAACATAAAGCCATAACGGCAGTGCCTTTGGAAGAATTCGACATTCTAATATTCAGGTATATAGTCGATGTTCTTGTATATACACATTTTGCAGTCGATATGGAATTGCCCTAAATCATTAATTTAACATATTTAAGTTAATTAACTTTCTTCACCTTACTAAAGTTGACATAAAGCCATAACGGAACTGCATTTGAAATAATTCGATAATCTTATATTCAGGTATAAAGTCGATTTTCTTGTATATACACATTTAGCAGTCGATATGGAATTGCCTTAAATCAATAATTTAACATATTTAAGTTAATTAACTTTGTTCATCTTGCCGAAGTTGACAAAAAGCCATAACGGCAGTGCATTTGTAAAAAACCGACAATCTTATATTCAGGTATAAAGTCGATTTTCTTGTATATACACACTTAGCAGTCGATACTGAATTGCCTTAAATCATTAATTTAACATATTTAAGTTAATTAACTTTTTTTGTCTTACTGAAGTTGACATAAAGCCATAACGGCAGTGCATTTGGAAGAACTCGACATTCTTATATTCAGGTATGAAGTCGATGTTCTTGTATATACACATTTAGCAGTCGATATTGAATTGCCTTAAATCATTAATTTACCATATTTAAGTTAGTTAGCTTTCTTCATATTACCGGAGTTGACATAAAGCCATAACGGCAATGCAGTTGGAAGAAATCAACAATCTTATGTTCAGGTATAAAGTCGACTTTCTTGTGATTGCCCATTTAGCAATCGATATTGAGTTGCTTCAAATCATTAGTTTAACATACTTAAGTTAATTAAACTTCTTCATCTTACCGATGTTGACATAAAGCCATAACGGCAGTGCATTTGGAAGAATTCGATATTCTTTTGTTCAGGTATGAAGTCAATGTTCTTGTATATACACATTTTGCAGTCGATATTGAATTGCCTTTAATCATTAATTTAACATATTTAAGGTAATTAACTTTCTTCATCTTACTGAAGTTGACATAAAGCCATAACGGCACTGCATTTGGAATAATTCGACAATCTTATATTCAGGTATAAAGTCCGTTTTCTTGTATATACACACTTAGCAGTCGATATGGAATGGCCTTAAGTCATTAATTTAACATATTTAAATTAATTAACTTTCTTCATCTTACCGAAGTTGACATAAAGCCATAACGGCAGTACATTTGTTAAAATTCGACTATCTTATATACAGGTATAAGGTCGATTGTCTTGTATATACATATTTATCAGTCGATATTGAGTTGCTTTAAATCATTAATTTAACATATTTAAGTTAACTAACCTTCCTCATCTTACTGAAGTTGGCATAAAGCCATAACGGCAATGCAGTGGGAAAAAAACGTCAATCTTATGTTCAGGTATAAAGTCGACTTTCTTGTGATTCGATATGGAATTGCCTTAAATCAATAATTTAACATACTTAAGTTAATTAACTTTCTTCATCATGCCGAAGTTGACAAAAAGCCATAACGGCAGTGCATTTGGAAGATTTCGGCATTCTTATATTCAGGTATAAAGTCGATGCTCTTCTATATGCACATGTAGCAGTCGATACTGAATTGCCTTAAATCATTAATTTAACATATTTAAGTTAATTAACTTTTTTTGTCTTACTGAAGTTGACATAAAGCCATAACGGCAGTGCATTTGGAAGAACTCGACATTCTTATATTCAGGTATGAAGTCGATGTTCTTGTATATACACATTTAGCAGTCGATATTGAATTGCCTTAAATCATTAATTTACCATATTTAAGTTAGTTAGCCTTCTTCATCTTACCGGAGTTGACATAAAGCCATAACGGCAATGCAGTTGGAAGAAATCAACAATCTTATGTTCAGGTATAAAGTCGACTTTCTTGTGATTGCCCATTTAGCAATCGATATTGAGTTGCTTATAATCATTAGTTTAACATACTTAAGTTAATTAAACTTCTTCATCTTACCGAAGTTGACATAAAGCCATAACGGCAGTGCATTTGGAAGAATTCCATATTCTTTTGTTCAGGTATGAAGTCAATGTTCTTGTATATACACATTTTGCAGTCGATATTGAATTGCCTTTAATCACTAATTTAACATATTTAAGGTAATTAACTTTCTTCATCTTACTGAAGTTGACATAAAGCCATAACGGCACTGCATTTGGAATAATTCGACAATCTTATATTCAGGTATAAAGTCCGTTTTCTTGTATATACACACTTAGCAGTCGATATGGAATGGCCTTAAGTCATTAATTTAACATATTTAAATTAATTAACTTTCTTCATCTTACCGAAGTTGACATAAAGCCATAACGGCAGTACATTTGTTAAAATTCGACTATCTTATATACAGGTATAAGGTCGATTTCTTGTATATACATATTTATCAGTCGATATTGAGTTGCTTTAAATCATTAATTTAACATATTTAAGTTAACTAACCTTCCTCATCTTACTGAAGTTGGCATAAAGCCATAACGGCAATGCAGTTGGAAAAAAACGTCAATCTTATGTTCAGGTATAAAGTCGACTTTCTTGTGATTACAAATTTAGGAATCGATATTGAGTTGCTTCAAATCATTAGTTTATTATACTTAAGTTAATTAAACTTCTTCCTCTTACCGAAGTTGACATAAAGCCATAACGGCAGTGCATTTGGAAGAATTCGACATTTTTATATTCAAGTATAAAGACGAGTTTCTTGTATATACGCATTTAGCAATCGATACTGAGTTACTTCAAATCACTAATTTAATATATTTAAGTTAATCATGCTTCTTCATCTTACTGAAGTTGACATAAAGCCATAACGGCAGTGCATTTGTAAAAATTCGACATACTTATATTCAGGTATAAAGTCGACTTTCTTGTGATTACACATTTAGCAATCGATATTAAGTTGTCATTACCGAAGTTGACATAAAGCCATAACGGCAGTGCATTTGGAAGAATTCGACATTCTTATATTCAGGTATGAAATCGATGTTCTTGTATATACACATTTTGCAGTCGATATTGAATTGCCTTTAATCATTAATTTATCATATTTAAGGTAATTAACGTTCTTCATCTTACTGAAGTTGACATAAAGCCATAACGGCACTGCATTTGGAAGAATTTGGCATTCTTATATTCAGGTATGAAGTCGATGTTCTTGTATATACACAATTAGCAGTCGATATTGTATTGCCTTAAATCATTAATTTAACATATTTAAGTTAATTAACTTTCACTAAGGACATGAGCTATCGGAATCCTATAAGGGAATCCGATGAGGACGAACTACTTGCCTCCAGCCAGGAGACGAGTAAGAGTACTACCGAACATACCAAACAAAGTATACCGGTAGATACAGCAGTGAAAACCACAGAGGTAAGGGACGAAGCGTCCACCTCCAAGGCTGCCATGAGCACCAACCAAAGTGCACTGGCGGCTAAAAGTGAGAACAAAAAGAAGCGCAAGAAATCCCAAAATCAGCTGAGGAAAAACCGGTACCAGAGGGCGGTCTTCATACTAGGGAAGATAGCCAAAGACCAGGCAGCCGGTACCCCAGTTGATGAGGCCGAAACAAAGCGCCTCAAAACCATCGTAGAGGAATATGAAGGCTACCTGAAAAGGAAGCAATCACAACCTCAAGAAGAGAGCAAGCGAGAGAGCACTTCTCAGAAGAGAAATCGCTCCATCACAGAAGTACCCGGAACTCAGCCCAAAAAACCGAGGCGAAGCGAAGGTGAACACAGCAGCACAACAACGGCAAGGCATTTCTGCGATGTTGCCAGAGATAGCCTGCAGGTGGCCATCATAGACGGAAATTCCTCCTCTCCGAGCACAATGCAGGAGAGATGGGTGGAGATCGACGTCAGATTGTCGAGTATGGTGCTAAGCTATGTACTCGACAATCCTGCGGGTCCTCACCCGGAGTTTGACTCTTCTGAGACCCTCAGGGGCTACAGGGTCATCAAGTGCGCGGACCAGGCCTCGCTGGATTTCCTGACGGGTAGTGTGGCTAAAATTAGCAACGCCTTTGTAGGCCTCCAATTGAGGCTTATACCCGCCAAGGACATTCCGAAGAGACCTCGTGCTCGCATTTGGTTACCCCCTCTAGAGGAGCCAGGCGAAAAACTCCTGCGGTGCATTAAGCTGCAGAACAAATCTATACCTAGTATAGATGAGTGGCAGCTAATCAAGGAGGAAAAACCGAATAAAGCAAGCAAGCCAATACTAGTGGCCATTTGTGATGAGTCCATTGAGGCTCTGAAGAAGACTGACTACAAAATCAGCTTCGGAATCCGCAAAGCCGGACTAAAAATATTCCAAGGCGACAAAGCGGCTGACGAAGACGACCCGGAAGAGGTCGACGACGCCAGCCAGTTGCTAAAGAATGTGGGCATCGAAGAAACCCGAGATGCCCAATAACATAAGATGCGTACAGATAAACCTGCAGCACTCGAAGAGTGCTACAGCGAATCTGACAACCCTCGTGAACGAGGGAAGCATCGACATCAGCCTAGTACAGGAGCCCTGGGTCAATGATGATACCATTAAAGGGCTAAACAGCAGCAACCATAACCTGTTTTACACACGGAACAGAGGTAAACCTAGGGCATGCATTCTTATCAATAAAAGTATAAATGCATTTCTTTGTCCCAATTACAGCACAGCAGATATCACAGTGGTAAAGGTGGAACAGAAGGATAAGCCCTTCTTCTTGGTCTCGGCCTACTTGGCCCATGACGAAGACATACCACCGGCCCCACTCACCAGACTAGTAGAGGAGAACAGGAAGGAAGATGTCCTAATAGGGTGTGATGCAAACGCAAGGCACACCGTATGGGGTATCTCCAGTATAAACACCAGAGGTGAGTCACTCTTGCAGTATATTTTGAATAGTAATCTAAGTATTTGCAACAAGGGCGATAAGCCAACTTTTATTTTCCCAAGCTCGGATAGGTTTCCGGGGTGGGAGGAAGTGCTTGACCTCACGCTATCAACAGACACAGACAGTCTCGTTGTGGATAACTGGAGGGTATCCGATGAGCCTTCCATGTCGGATCACTCCTGGATACTCTTCAGCATCCGCGAGAAGTACAGTGCGCCTCTCACTTACCGGAACCCTAGAAGAACGGCATGGGGAAAATTTACCAGTATAGCAACAAAATGCCTTGAAAAGGGAGGCAATAAGAGCATCAGAAATCCTGAGGAATTAGATACAGAAGTAGAGAAGTTAGAAAAAATCCTAACCACAACTTTTAATAAATCTACTCCGCTAACAGTTTTGAAAAAGATAAAGTCTCTTCCTTGGTGGAACAGTGAACTCAAGAATTTGAGAACACAACTAAGGAAGGCTTTCAATGAGAGTTTTAGAACCAAAATCTGGCAGCCATATAAAGACAGTATGAAAGAATACAAAAAAGCAGTCAGGAAAGCTAAAAAGGACTCATGGCGATCTTTCTGTACATCGATAGAAAGTTGCACAGAAGCCGCCAGGCTGAGTAAAATGCTATCCAAAGATCATATTAATACTGCCTACATTAGGGCGGAGGGAAGTGATTGGACCTCCTCGGCAAAAGAGTCTCTGGAGGTACTAATCACAACGCACTTCCCCGGGAGTCAGCAAATACCTTCAACGAGGGTTCAACCAGAACCACCGCTGAAAGCAGCTGACTATCGAAGCCAAATAGTAGACAAAAGAAAAATCAAATACGCCATAAATAGTTTTGCACCATATAAAGCGGCAGGTCCTGACGGGATTATGCCCATAATGCTGCAAAAACTGGTAGAACCAATGGTTCTAAGGCTAGAAAATATATACAAAGCAAGCATACAACTATCTTACATCCAAAGAAGTTGGAAAAGAAGTAAAGTTGTGTTCCTCCCAAAACCAGGCAGAAGAACACACGAGAATGCCAAGGATTTTAGACCTATAAGCCTTACCTCCTTTATGCTGAAGGTACTAGAAAGGCTAATAGATCTACACGTAAGAACAATAATGGCGGAGAAGTTATCGAAGTCCCAACATGCGTACATGAAGGGCCGATCAACCGAAACCGCCCTTCACGAGGTGATAAGTGTAATTGAAAAATCACTACATCACAAACAATACACCATGGCTGCATTTCTAGACATAGAGGGCGCCTTCAACAACATAGAAGTAAATGCGATAATTAATTCTCTGGCACATGGTGGGATAGATGACACTGTGTGCAGATGGATACTATCGATGCTTGAGAATAGGAAGATTATAGCTTCAAACGGCGCTGCAACACAAACAAGCTATGTGAGTAGAGGAACGCCTCAAGGGGGGGTCCTCTCTCCGCTTCTATGGGTTGCAGCGCTGAACGAAAAACTACTCCAACAAAACGGTGAAGGAGTGAAAGCAGTAGCGTATGCAGACGATATAGTGTTGTTGGTTTCAGGCATGTTTCCTTCAACAGTCAGCGAGATTATGGAAAGAGCACTTCGTAGGTTAAACCTATGGGCTAAAAACAATGGTCTAGGAGTTAACCCGAACAAAACAGAACTGATGCTATTCACTAGCAGAACCAAAATACCTCAGTTTCAACTTCCGGTA
Source organism: Bactrocera tryoni (assembly GCF_016617805.1). Taxonomy (NCBI): domain Eukaryota; kingdom Metazoa; phylum Arthropoda; class Insecta; order Diptera; family Tephritidae; genus Bactrocera; species Bactrocera tryoni. The sequence goes on along the minus strand of NW_024395615.1, from coordinate 6,028 downwards.
CTAAACGGTACAACACTCACTCTATCCCCCACAGCTAAATACTTGGGGGTGGAGATTGACACCAAACTGTCCTGGAAAATAAATATAGAAAAAAGAATAAATAAAGCATACATGGCCTACTATACTTGTAAGAAAATCGTAAACAAGAATTGGGGCCTTAAACCAAGTATAATCATGTGGATGTATACGGCTGTCATAAGACCTATACTTACATATGGAGCTCTGGTATGGTGGCCAGCGCTAAACAAACAATACAATATTAGAAAATTAAATGGAATACAAAGAGCAGCATGTGCGGGTGTTACGGGTGCAATCAGGTCATGTCCGACTGATGCGCTCAATGTGATCCTGCATCAACTACCAATGGACATTTTTATTCACAAAACAGCAGCTATTGCGGCGATAAGAATAAAAGAATTGGGAGGTTGGAATCAGCAGAACTACGGACATAGTGTAATTCTAAAAAGTTTACTATTAATAAATCAGACTACATTCTCCCAAAGCTGGATTTCAATAGACACTTCCAGGTGAGGATACCATCTAGACGAGAATGGAGAAGAGGTTCAATGGTAGAGGAAGATACCACCTCAATCTATACCGACGGGTCCAAAATGGACTGTGGAGTAGGCACGGGGGTATTCTCCGCTGATCTAGGCATATCTCTCTCTATACGTCTACCAAACTCGGCTAGCATCTTCCAAGCAGAAGTACTAGGCATAGAAAAAGCCTGCGAAGTTCTATTAGAAAACCACGGGAATATACATAAAGCAACTATATTTACGGACAGCCAGGCGGCCCTCCTGGCATTGTCTTCACCCATGACAAATTCCAGTACAGTTCACAACTACAAGAGAGCACTAAGCTCAATAAAAGACAAGCTCCAGCTAAACTTGATCTGGGTTCCCGGCCACAGGAACATTTTCGGTAACGAAAAAGCAGACGAGTTGGCAAAGGCAGGAGCTTTCCTCAATGAATCCATGGCGGAGCTAATACCAAGCCCGCTAGGATCGATAAAAGGAGAGATCAATAGACAATTTCAGCAAATTGCAAACAACAGGTGGAAAAACATTACAAAATGCGTCATAACTAAACAATTATGGCCAACATATGACAGGAAAAAGAACCAATGACTTATTAAATAGGTCAAGAAAAAGTATTTACAGAATAACAGCTACCACAACAGGGCACTGGCCATTTGGGGAACATGCGTCCAAAATGGGATTGCCCTACAACGACATCTGCCGTGGCTGCGGAGTAGCAGGGAACAAGGAAACAATCTTCCACTTCCTCTGCGAATGCCCAGCTCTAGCACAGATCCGACACAAAACACTCGGAATCCACCAAGCACCAAACCTTGAATGGATCTCCACCAAAAGCATATCGGACATAAGTAGTTTCATCGAAACCTCAAAATGGTTTGAGAGAGAAGGTGAAACGTAATAGCAGATACAGGAGGTTCTACGAATAGTGTATCAAAATGGCACATCAAGTGCTAATTGAGCCCGATAGGGCTGCACTCCTACCTACCTACCTCCTCATCTTACTGAAGTTGACATAAAGCCATAACGGCAGTGCAATTAGAAGAATTCGACATTCTTATTTTCAGGTATAAATTCGATTTTCTTGTATATACACATTTAGCAGTCGATATTGAGATGCTTTACATCATTAATTTAAAATATTTAAGTTAATTAACCTTCCTCATCTTACTGAAGTTGACATAAAGCCATAACGTTAATGCATTTGGAAGAATTCGACAATTTTATATTCAGGTATAAAGTCGATTTTCTTGTATATACACATTTAGCAGTCGATATTGAATTGCCTTAAATCATTAGTTTACCATATTTAAGTTAATTAGCTTTCTTCATCTTACCGGAGTTGACATAAAGACATAACGGAAATGTAGTTGGAAGAAATCAACAATTGTATGTTCAGGTATAAAGTCGACTTTCTTGTGATTACACATTTAGCAATCAATATTGAATTGCCTTAAATTATTAATTTAACATATTTAAGTTAATTAACTTTCTTTATCTTACCGAAGTTAACATAAAGCCATAACGGCAGTGCCTTTGGAAGAATTCGACATTCTAATATTCAGGTATATAGTCGATGTTCTAGTATATACACATTTTGCAGTCGATATTGAAATGCCCTAAATCTTCAATTTAACATATTTACATAAGTTAATTAACATTTTTCATCTTACCGAAGTTGACATAAAGCCATAACGGCACTGCATTTGGAATAATTCGACAATTTTGTATTCAGATATAAAGTCGATTTTCTTTTATATACACATTTAGCAGTCGATATTGAATTGCCTTAAATCATTAGTTTACCATATTTAAGTTAATTAGCCTTCTTCATCTTACCGGAGTTGACATAAAGACATAACGGGAATGTAGTTGGAAGAAATTAACAATTTTATGTTCAGGTATAAAGTCGACTTTCTTGTGATTACACATTTAGCAATCAATATTGAATTGCCTTAAATTATTAATTTAACATATTTAAGTTAATTAACTTTCTTTATCTTACCGAAGTTAACATAAAGCCATAACGGCAGTGCATTTGTAAAAATTCGACTATCTTATATACAGGTATAAAGTCGATTTTCTTGTATATACATATTTATCAGTCGATATTGAGTTGCTTTAAATCATTAATTTAACATATTTAAGTTAATTAACCTTCCTCATCTTACTGAAGTTGACATAAAGCTATAACGGCAATGCAGATGGAAGAAATCGTGAATCTTATGTTCAGGTATAAAGTCGACTTTCTTGTGATTACAAATTTAGCAATCGATATTGAGTTGCTTCAAATCATTAGTTTAACATACTTAAGTTAATTAAACTTCTTCCTCTTACCGAAGTTGACATAAAGCCATAACGTCAGTGCAGTTGGAAGAATTCGACATTTTTATATTCAAGTATAAAGTCGAGTTTCTTGTATATACACATATAGCAGTTGATATTGAATTGCCTTAAATCACTAATTTACCATATTTAAGTTAATTAGCTTTCTTCATCTTACCGGAGTTGACATAAAGCCATAACGGCAATGCAGTTGGAAGAAATCAACAATCTTATGTTCAGGTATAAAGTCGACTTTCTTGTGATTACACATTTAGCAATCGATATTGAGTTGCTTCAAATCATTAGTTTACCATACTTAAGTTAATTAAATTTCTTCATCTTACCGAAGTTGACATAAAGCCATAACGGCAGTGCATTTGGAAGAATTCGATATTCTTTTGTTCAGGTATAAAGTCGATGTTCTTGTATATACACATTTAGCAGTCGATATTGAATTGCCTTAAATCATTAGTTTAACATATTTAAGTTTACTAACCTTCCTCATCTTACTGAAGTTGACATAAAGCCATAAGTGCATTTGTAAAAATTCGACAATCTTATATTCAGGTATAAAGTCGATTTTCTTGTATATACACACTTAGCAGTCGATACTGAATTGCCTTAAATCATTAATTTAACATATTTAAGTTAATTAACTTTTTTTATCTTACCGAAATTGACATAAAGCCATAACGTCAGTACATTTGGAAGAATTCGACATTTTTATATTCAAGTATAAAGTCGAGTTTCTTGTATATACACATATAGCAGTCGATATTGAATTGCCTTAAATCACTAATTTACCATATTTAAGTTAATTAGCTTTCTTCATCTTACCGGAGTTGACATAAAGCCATAACGGCAATGCAGTTGGAAGAAATCAACAATCTTATGTTCAGGTATAAAGTCGACTTTCTTGTGATTACACATTTAGCAATCGATATTGAGTTGCTTCAAATAATTAGTTTACCATACTTAAGTTAATTAAACTTCTTCATCTTACCGAAGTTGACATAAAGCCATAACGGCAGTGCATTTGGAAGAATTCGATATTCTTTTGTTCAGGTATAAAGTCGATTTTCTTGTATATACACATTTAGCAGTAGATATTGAGTTGCTTTAAATCATTAATTTAACATATTAAAGTTAACTAACCTTCCTCATCATACTGAAGTTGACATAAAGCCATAAGGTCAGTGCATTTCGAAGAATTCGACAATCCTATATTCAGGTATAAAGTCGATTTTCTTGTATATACACACTTAGCAGTCGATATTGAGTTGCCTTAAATCATTAATTTAACATATTTAAGTTAATTTACTTTATTCATCTTACTGAAGTGTACATAAAGCCATAACGGCAGTGCAGTTGGAAGAAATCATTAATCTTGTGTTCAGGTATAAAGTCGACTTTCTTGTGATTACAAATTTAGCAATCGATATTGAGTTGCTTCAAATCATTAGTTTAACATTTTTAGTTTAATTAACCTTCTTCATCTTACTGAAGTTGACATAAAGAGATAAGGCAGTGCATTTGGAAGAATTCGACATTTTTATATTCAAGTATAAAGTCGAGTTTCTTGTATATACATATTTAGCAGTCGATATTGAATTGCCTTAAATCACTAATTTACCATATTTAAGTTAATTAGCGTTCTTCATCTTACTGGAGTTGACATAAAGCCTTAACGGCAATACAGTTGGAAGAATTCGACATTCTTATATTCAGGTATAAAGTCGACTTTCTTGTATATACACATTTAGCAGTCGATATTGAATTGCCTTAAATCATTAGTTTACCATATTTAAGTTAATTAGCCTTCTTCATCTTACCGGAGTTGACATAAAGACATAACGGCAATGTAGTTGGAAGAAATCAACAATTTTATGTTCAAGTATAAAGTCGGCTTTCTTGTGATTACACATTTAGCAATCAATATTGAATTGCCTTAAATTATTAATTTAACATATTTAAGTTAATTAACCTTCCTCATCTTACTGAAGTTGACATAAAGCCATAACGTTAATGCATTTGGAAGAATTCGACAATCTTATATTCAGATATAAAGTCGATTTTCTTGTTTATACACACTTAGCAGTCGATATTGAATTGCCTTAAATCATTAATTTAACATATTTAAGTTAATTAATTTTCTTTATCTTACCAAAGTTGACATAAAGCCATAACGGCAGTGCATTTGTCAAAATACGACAATCTTATATTCAGGTATAAAGTCGATTTTCTTGTATATACACATTTAGCAGTCGATATTGAGTTGCTTTAAATCATTAATTTAACATATTTAAGTTAATTAACCTTCCTCATCTTACTGAAGTTGACATCAAGCCATAACGGCAGTGCATTTGGAAGAATTCGACAATCTTATATTCAGATATGAAGTCGATTTTCTTGTTTATACACACTTAGCAGTCGATATTGAATTGCCTTAAATCATTAATTTAACATATTTAAGTTAATTAATTTTCTTTATCTTACCAAAGTTGACATAAAGCCATAACGGCAGTGCATTTGTCAAAATTCGACAATCTTATATTCAGGTATAAAGTCGATTTTCTTGTATATACACATTTAGCAGTCGATATTGAATTGCCTTAAATCATTAGTTTACCATATTTAAGTTAATTAGCCTTCTTCATCTTACCGGAGTTGACATAAAGACATAACGGCAATGTAGTTGGAAGAAATCAACAATTTTATGTTCAGGTATAAAGTCGACTTTCTTGTGATTACATATTTAGCAATCGATATTGAATTGCCTTAAATTATTAATTTAACATATTTAAGTTAATTAAACTTCTTCCTCTTACCGAAGTTGACATAAAGCCATAACGGCAGTGCATTTGGAAGAATTCGACATTTTTATATTCAAGTATAAAGTCGAGCTTCTTGTATATACACATTTAGCAGTCGATATTGAATTGCCTTAAGTCACTAATTTACCATATTTAAGTTAATTAGCTTTCTTCATCTTACCGGAGTTGACATAAAGCCATAACGGCAATGCAGTTGGAAGAAATCAACGATCTTATGTTCATGTATAAAGTCGACTTTCTTGTGATTACAAATTTAGCAATCGATATTGAGTTGCTTCAAATCATAAGTTTAACATACTTAAGTTAATTAAACTTCTTCCTCTTACCGAA
>NW_024395614.1:0-8039 GCF_016617805.1 Bactrocera tryoni | reverse complement strand
TAAAGTTCATATTTTTACGCAACTTGATATCGATTGCTTAATGTGCATGTATCAAAAAACCGATGCTACACTCTAACTGAAGATTGTAAAATTGCTCCAAATACACTGTCGTTATGGCTATACGACAACTCTATGAAAGCTCCAAGAACATCAACACGGCTAATTAACAGAAATATGTAAAGTTCATATTTTTACGCAACTTGATATCGATTGCTTAATGTGTGTGTATCAAAAAACCGATGCTACACTCTAACTGAAGATTGTAAAATTGCTCCAAATACACTGTCGTTATGGCTATACGACAACTCTATGAAAGCTCCAATAAAATCAAAACGGCTCAATAGCATAAATATGTAAAGTTCATATTTTTACGCAACCTGATATCGATGGCTTAATGCGTATGTATCAAAAATTCGATTCTACACCTTAATATAAGCTTGTGAAGTTGTTCCACATACATTGTCGCTGTTGCTATAGGACAACTCTATGACAACTCCAATAACATCAAAACGGCTAAATAGCATAAATTTGTAAAGTTCATATTTTTACGCAACTTGATATCGATTGCTTGATGTGTATGTATCAAAAAATCGATTCTACAGCGTAACTTAAGATTGTGAAATTGTTTGAAATATACTGTCAATAGGGCTATACGACAACTCTATGACAACTCCAATAACATCAAAACGGCTAGTTAGCATAAATATGTAAAGTTCATATTTTTACGCAACTCGATATCGATTGCTTAATGTGCATGTATTAAAAAATCGATTCTACACCTTAATATAAGATTGTGAAATTGCTCCAAATACACTGTCGCTATGGCTATACGACAACTCTATGACAACTCCAATAACATCAAAACGGCGAGTTAGCATAAATGTGTAAAGTTCATATTTTTTCGCAACTTGATATCGATTGCTTAATGTGTATGTATCAAAAAATCGATTCTACACCTTAATATTAGATTCTGAAATTGCTCCAAATACACTCTCGCTATGGCTATACGACAACTCTATGACAACTCCAATAACATCAAAACGGCGAGTTAGCATAAATATGTAAACTTCATATTTATACGCAACTTGAAATCGATTGCTTAGTGTTTATGTACTAAAAAATCCGTTCTACACCTTAATATTAGATTGCGAAATTGCTCCAAATACACTGTCGCTATTGCTGTAGGACAACTCTATGAAAGCTCCAATAACGTCGAAGCGGCGAGTTAGCATAAATATGTAAAGTTCATATTTTTACGCAACTTGATATCGATTGCTTAATGGGTATGTACAAAAATTCGATTCTACACCTTAATATAAGCTTGTGAAGTTGTTCCATATATACTGTCGCTATTGCTGTAGGACAACTCTATGACAACTCCAATAACATCAAAACGGCTAGTTAGCATAAATATGTAAAGTTCATATTTTTACGCAACTTGAAATCGATTGCTTAATGTGCATGTACTAAAAAATCCGTTCTACACCTAAATATTAGATTGCGAAATTGCTCCAAATACACTGTCGCTATGGCTATACGACAACTCTATGACATCTCCAATAACATCAAAACGGCGAGTTAGCATAAATATATAAAGTTCATATTTTTACGCAACTTGATATCGATTGCTTAATGTGTATGTATCAAAAAATCGATTTTACACCTCAACTTAAGATTATGAAATTGCTCCAAAGACACTGTCGTTATGGCTATACGACAACTCTATGAAAGCTCCAAGAACATCAACACGGCTAAATAGCATAAATATGTAAAGTTCATATTTTTACGCAACTTGAAATCGATTGCTTAATGTGTATGTACTAAAAAATCCGTTCTACACCTTAATATTAGATTGCGAAATTGCTCCAAATACACTGTCGCTATGGCTATACGACAACTCTATGACAACTCCAATAACATCAAAACGGCGAGTTAGCATAAATATGTAAAGTTCATATTTTTATGCAACTTGATATCGATTGCTTAATGGGTATGTACAAAAATTCGATTCTACACCTTAATATAAGCTTGTGAAGTTGTTCCATATACACTGTCGCTATTGCTGTAGGACAACTCTATGACAACTCCAATAACATCAAAACGGCTAGTTAGCATAAATATGTAAAGTTCATATTTTTACGCAACTTGAAATCGATTGCTTAATGTGCATGTACTAAAAAATCCGTTCTACACCTAAATATTAGATTGCGAAATTGCTCCAAATACACTGTCGCTATGGCTATACGACAACTCTATGACATCTCCAATAACATCAAAACGGCGAGTTAGCATAAATATATAAAGTTCATATTTTTACGCAACTTGATATCGATTGTTAATGCGTATGTATCAAAAATTCGATTCTACACCTCAACTTAAAATTATGAAATTGCTCCAAAGACACTGTCGTTATGGCTATACGACAACTCTATGAAAGCTCCAAGAACATCAACACGGCTAAATAGCATAAATATGTAAAGTTCATATTTTTACGCAACTTGAAATCGATTGCTTAATGTGTATGTACTAAAAAATCCGTTCTACACCTTAATATTAGATTGCGAAATTGCTCCAAATACACTGTCGCTATGGCTATACGACAACTCTATGACAACTCCAATAACATCAAAACGGCGAGTTAGCATAAATATGTAAAGTTCATATTTTTACGCAACTTGATATCGATGGCTTAATGCGTATGTATCAAAAATTCGATTCTACACCTTAACATAAGCTTGTGAAGTTGTTCCACATACATTGTCGCTGTTGCTATAGGACAACTCTATGACAACTCCAATAACATCAAAACGGCTAGTTAGCATAAATATGTAAAGTTCATAATTTTACGCAACTTGATATCGATTGCTTAATGTGTATGTATCAAAAAATCGATTCTACAGCGTAACTTAAGATTGTGAAATTGTTTGAAATATACTGTCATTAGGGCTATACGACAACTCTATGACAACTCCAATAACATCAAAACGGCGAGTTAGCATAAATATGTAAAGTTCATATTTTTACGCAACCTGATATCGATTGCTTAATGTGCATGTATCAAAAAATCGATTCTACACCTTAATATAAGCTTGTGAAGTTGATCCATATACACTGTCGCTTTTGCTGTAGGACAACTCTATGACAACTCCAATAACATCAAAACGGCTAGTTAGCATAAATATGTAAAGCTCATAATTTTACGCAACTTGATATCGATTGCTTAATGTGTATGTACCAAGAAATCAGTTCTACATCTTAATATAAGATTGTTAAATTGCCCAAATACACTGTCGCTATGGCTATACGACAACTCTATGACAGCTCCAATAACATCAAAACGGCGCAACTTGATATCGATTGCTTAATGCGCATGTATAAAAAAATCGATTGTACACCTTAATTTAGGATTGTTAAATTGTTCCAAATACACTGTCGCTATTGCTATACGACAACTCTATGACAACTTCAATAACATCAAAACGGCTAGTTAGCATAATTATGTAAAGTTCATATTTTTACGCAACTTGATATCGATTGCTTAATGTGTATGTATCAGAAAATCGATTCTACACCTCAACTTAAGATTTTGAAAATGCTCCAAAGACACTGTCGTTATGGCTATACGACAACTCTATGAAAGCTCCAAGAACATCAACACGGCTAATTAACAGAAATATGTATAGTTCATATTTTTACGCATCTTGATGTCGATTGCTTAATGTGAATGTACTAAAAAATCGATTCTACACCTTAATATAAGATTGTGAAATTGCTCCAAATACACTGTCGCTATGGCTATACGACAACTCTATGACATCTCCAAGAACATCAAAACGGCGAGTTAGCATAAATATGTAAAGTTCACATTTTTACGCAACTTGATATCGATTGCTAATACATATGTATCAAAAATTCGATTCTACACCGCAACTTAAGATTATGAAATTGCTCCAAAGACACTGTCGTTATGGCTATACGACAACTCTATGAAAGCTCCAAGAACATCAACACGGCTAATTAACAGAAATATGTAAAGTTCATATTTTTACGCAACTTGATATCGATTGCTTAATGTGCATGTATCAAAAAACCGATGCTACACTCTAACTGAAGATTGTAAAATTGCTCCAAATACACTGTCGTTATGGCTATACGACAACTCTATGAAAGCTCCAATAAAATCAAAACGGCTCAATAGCATAAATATGTAAAGTTCATATTTTTACGCAACCTGATATCGATTACATAATGTGTATGTACAAAAAACTCTATTCTACACCTTAATTTGAGATTGTTAAATTGTTCCAAATACATTGTCGCTATTGCTGTAGGACAACTCTATGAAAGCTCCAATAACGTCGAAACGGCGAGTTAGCATAAATATGTAAAGTTCATATTTTTACGCAACTTGATATCGATTGCTTAATGTTTATGTACAAAAATTCGATTCTACACCTTAATATAAGCTTGTGATGTTGTTCCATATACACTGTCGCTATTGCTGTAGGACAACTCTATGACAACTCCAATAACATCAAAACGGCTAGTTAGCATAAATATGTAAAGTTCATATTTTTACGCAACTTGAAATCGATTGCTTAATGGGTATGTACAAAAATTCGATTCTACACCTTAATATAAGCTTGTGAAGTTGTTCCATATACACTGTCGCTATTGCTATAGGACAACTCTATGACATCTCCAATAACATCAAACGGGTAATTAGCATAAATATGTAAAGTTCATATTTTTACGCAACTTGATATCGATTGCTTAATGTGTATGTATCAAAAAATCGATTTTACACCTCAACTTAAGATTATGAAATTGCTCCAAAGACACTGTCGTTATGGCTATACGACAACTCTATGAAAGCTCCAAGAACATCAACACGGCTAAATAGCATAAATATGTAAAGTTCATATATTTACGCATCTTGATATCGATTGCTTAATGCGTATGTATCAAAAACCGATTCTACACCTTAATATAAGTTTGTAAAAACGCTCCAAATACACTGTCGCTATGGCTATACGACAACTCTATGACAACTCCAATAACATCAAAACGGCGAGTTAGCATAAATATGTAAAGTTCATATTTTTACGCAACTTGATATCGATTGCTTAATGCGCATGTATCAAAAAATCGATTGTACACCTTAATATAAGATTGTGAAATTGCTCCAAATACACACAATGTGTATGTACCAAAAAATCAATTCTACACCTTAATTTAGGATTGTTAAATTGTTCCAAATACATTGTCGCTCTTGCTATAGGACAACTCTATGACTACTCCAATAACATCAAAACGACTAAATAGCATAAATATGTAAAGTTCACATTTTTACGCAACCTGATATCGATTGCATAATGTGTATGTACCAAAAAATCAATTCTACACCTTAATTTAGGAATGTTAAAATGTTCCAAATACACTGTCGCTATTGCTATAGGACAGTTTTATCACAACTCCACTAACATCAAAAAGGATAATTAACAGAAATAGTAAAAGTTCATATTTTTACGCATCTTGATATCGATTGCTTAATGCGTATGTATCAAAAACCGATATTTGTAAAAACGCTCCAAATACACTCTCGCTATTGCTGTAGGACAACTCTATGACAACTCCAATAACATCAAAACGGCTAGTTAGCATAAATATGCAAAGTTCATATGTTTACGCGACTTGATATCGATTGCTTAATGTGTATGTATCAAAAATTCGATTCTACACCTTAATATAAGATTGTGAAGTTGTTCCATATACACTGTCGCTATTGCTGTAGGGACAACTCTATGACAACTCCAATAACATCAAAACGGCTAATTAACAGAAATATGTAAAGTTCATATTTTTACGCAACTTGATATCGATTGCTGAATGTGTATGTACAAAAATTCGATTCTACACCTTAATATAAGCTTGTGAAATTCCTCCATATACACTGTCGCTATTGCTGTAGGACAACTCTATAACAACTCCAATAACGTCAAAACGTTAGCATAAATATGTAAAGTTCATATTTTTTCGCAACTTGATATCGATTGCTTAATGCGTATGTATTAAAAATTCGATTCTACACCTTAATATAAGCTTGTGAAGTTGTTCCATATACACTCTCGCTATTGCTGTAGGACAACTATATGACAACTCCAATAACATCAAAACGGCGAGTTAGCATAAATATGTAAAGTTCATATTTTTACGCAACTTGATATCGATTGCTTAATGTGTATGTATCAAAAAATCTATTCTACACCTTAACTTAAGATTGTGAAATTGCTCCAAAGACACTGTCGTTATGGCTATACGACAACTCTGCGAAAGCTCCAAGAACATCAAAACGGCTAATTAACAGAAATATGTATAGTTCATATTTTTACGCATCTTGATATCGATTGCTTAATGTGTGTGTACTAAAAAATCGATTCTACACCTTAATATAAGATTGTGAAGTTGATCCAAATACAAGGTCGTTATGGCTTTACGACAACTCTATGACAACTCCAATACCATCAAAACGGCGAGTTAGCATAAATTTACATATTCATATTTTTACGCAACTTCATATCGACTGCTAAATGCGCATGTATCAAAAAATCGAATCTACACCTTAATAAAAGGTTGTGAAATTGCTCCAAATACACTGTCGCTATTGCTGTAGGACAACTCTATGACAACTCCAATACCATCAAAACGGCGAGTTAGCATAAATATGTAAAGTTCATATTTTTACGCTACCTGATATCGATTGCACATTATGTATGTACAAAAATTCAATTCTACACTTTAATATAAGATTGTGAAGTTTATCCAAATGCACTGTCGTTATGGCTATACGACAACACTTTGAAAACTCCAACAACATCAAAACGGCTAATTAACAGAAATGTATAAAGTTCATATTTTTACGCAACTTGATGTCGATACCTTAATGTATATGTACTAAAAAATCGATTCTACACCTTAATATAAGATTGTGAAGTTTTTCCAAATGCACTGTCGTTATGGCTATACGACAACTCCAACAATATCAAAACGGCTAATTAAAAGAAATATGTGAAGTTCATATTTTTACGCAACTTGATGTTGATCCCTTAATGTATATTAATGTACTAAAAAATCAATTCTACACCTTAAATTAGGATTGCTACATTGCTCCAAATACATTGTCGCTATTGCTATAGGACAACACTATGACAACTCCAATAACATCAAACCGGCTAGTTAGCATAAATATGTAAAGCTCATATTTTTACGCAACTTGATATCGATCGCTTAATGTGTATGTACTAAAAAATCCGTTCTACACCTTAATATAAGATTGTGAAATTGCTCCAAATAAACTGTCGCTATGGCTGTACGACAACTCTATGACAACTCCAATAACATCAAATCGGCCAATGTGCCTAAATATGTAAAGTTCATATTTATACGCAACTTCATATCGATTGCTTAATATGTATGTATCAAAAAATCGATTCTTCACCTTAACTTAAGATTGCGAAATTGCTCCAAAGACACTGTCGTTATGGCTATACGACAACTCTATGAAAGCTCCAAGAACATCAAACCGGCTAGTTAGCATCAATATGTAAAGTTCATATTTTTACGCAACTTGATATCGATTGCTTAATGCGCATGTATCAAAAAGTCGATTCTACACCTTAATATAAGATTGTGAAATTGCTCCAAATACACTGTCGTTATGGCTATACGACAACTCTATGACAACTCCAATAACATCAAAACGGCGAGTTAGCATAAATATGTAAAGTTCATATTTCTACGCAACCTAATATCGATTGCATAATGTGCATGTACCAAAAAAAAGATTCTGGAGCGTATCTTAAGATTGTGAAATTGTTTCAAATATACTGTCGCTATTGCTATAGGGCAACTCTATGACAACTCCAATAATATCAAAACGGCGAGTTAGCATAAATATGTAAAGTTCATATTTCTACGCAACCTAATATCGATTGCATAATGTGCATGTACCAAAAAAAAGATTCTGGAGCGTATCTTAA
>NW_024395613.1:0-2796 GCF_016617805.1 Bactrocera tryoni | reverse complement strand
CAACTCCAATAACATCAAAACGGCTAATTAACAGATATATGAAAAGTTCATATTTTTACGCAACTTGATATCAATTGCTTAATGTGTATGTACCAAAAAATCAATTCTAAACCTTATTTTAAGATTTTAAAATTGTTCCAAATACACTGTCGTTATGGCAATAGTCCAACTCTATGACAACCCCAATAACATCAAAAAGGTTAATTAGCATAAATATTCATATTTTTACGCAACTTGATATCGATTGCTTAATGTATATGTCCTAAAAAATCGATTCTACACCTTACTATAAGATTGTGAAATTGCTTCAAACACACTGTCGTTATGGCTATGCGACAACTCTATGACAACTCCAATAACAACAAAACGGTTAATTAGCATAAATATGTAAGGTTCATATTTTTGCGCAATTTGATATCGATTGCTTAATGTGTATGTACCAAACAATCAATTCTACACCTTGATATAAGGATGCAAAATTGCTCCAAATACACTGTCGTTATGGCTATACGACAACTCTAAGACAACTCCAATTACATCAAAACGGCTAATTAACAGAAACACATAAAGTTCATATTTTTACGCAACTTGATGTCGATTGCTTAATGTATATGTACCAAAAAATCGATTCTACACCGTAATATAAGATATTGAAGTTGTTCCAAATACATTGTGGATACGGTGATACGTCAACTCTATGACAACTCCAATAACATCAAAACAGCAAGTCAGCATAAGCATTTAAATTTCTTACTTTTACGCAACTTGATATCGATTGCTTAATGTATATGTACCAAAAAAATCGATTCTAAACCTTAATTTAAAATTGTAAAATTGTTCCAAATACACTGTCGTTATTGCTACACGACAACTTTAATTAACAGAAATACATAAAGTTCCTATTTTTACGCGACTTGATATCGATAGCTTAATGTATTTGTACCAAAAAATCGATTCTACATCTTAATTTAAATTGTAAAATTGTTCCAAATACACTGTCGTTATGACTATACGACACCTCTAATTAACAGAAATACGTAAGGTTCATATTTTTACGCAACTTGATATCGATTGCTAAATGTGTATGTACCAAAAAATAAATTCTACACCTTAATATAAGGTTGCGAAATTGCTCCAAATACACTGTCGTTATGGTTATAGGACAACTCTAAGACCACTCCATTATCATCAAAACGGCTAACTAGCATAAATATGTAAAGTTCGTATTTTTACGCAACTGGATATCGATTGCTAAATGTGTATGTACCAAAAAATTAATTCTACACCTTAATTTAAATTTGTAAATATGTCCCAAATACACTGTCGTTATTGCTATATGACAACTCTTATTAACAGAAGTGCAAAAAGTTCACATTTTTACGCAGCTTGATATCGATTGCTTAATGTGTATGTACCAAAAAATCAATTCTACACCCTAATATAAGGTTGCGAAATTGCTCCAAATACACTCTCGTTATGGCTATACGACAAGTCTATGACAATTCCAATTACATCGAAACGGCTAATTAGCATAAACATGTAAAGTTCATATTTTTACGCAACTTGATGTCGATTGCTTAATGTGTATGTACCAAAAAAATCGAATCTACACCTTTATATAAGATATTGAAGTTGTTCCAAATACATTGTCGTTAAGGCCATACGCCAACTCTATAACAACTCCAATAACATCAAAACGACTAATTAACAGAAATATGTAAAGTTCATTCTTTTACGCAACTTGATGTCGATTGCTTAATGTGCATGTACCAAAAAAAATCGATTCAACTCCTTAATATAAGATATTGAAGTTGTTCCAAATACATTGTCGTTAAGGCCATACCACAACTCTATAACAACTCCAATAACGTCAAAGCGACTAATTAACAGATATATGTAAAGTTAATATTTTTACGCTACTTGATATCGATTGCTTAATGTGTATGTACCAAACAAATCGATTCTACACCTTAATATAAGATATTAAAGTTGTTCCAAATACATTGTCGTTAAACCCATACGACAACTCTATAACAACTCCAATAACTTCAAAACGACTAATTAACAGATATATGTAAAGTTCATATTTTTACGCAACTTGATATAAATTGCTTAATGTATATGTACCAAAAAATCAATTCTACAGCTTAATTTAAAATTGTGAAATTGCTCCAATTACACTGTCGTTATGGCAATACGACAACTCTATGACAACTCCAATAACATCAAAACGGCTAACTAGCATATATATGAAAAGTTCATGTTTTTACGCAACTTGATATCAATTGCTTAATGTATATTACCAAAAAATCAATTATAAACCTAACTATAAGATTGCAAAATTGCTCCAAATACACTGTTGTCATGGCTATACGACAACAATATGACAACTCCAATAACAACAAAACGGCTAATTAGCATAAATATGTAAGGTTCATATTTTTGCGCAATTTGATATCGATTGCTTAATGTGTATGTACCAAACAATCAATTCTACACCTTAATATAAGGATGCGAAATTTCTCCAAATACACTGTTGTTATGGCTATACGACAACTCTATGACAACTCCAATTACATCAAAACGGCTAATTAGCATAAATATGTAAAGTTCATATTTTCACGCAACTTGATATCGATTGCTTAATGTGTATGTACAAAAAAATCGATTCTACACCTTAATAAAAGATATTGAAGTTGTTCCAAATACATTGTCGTTAAGGCCATGCGACAACTCCATAACAACTCCAATAACATCAAAATGACTAATTAACAGAAATATCTAAAGTTTATTTTT
>NW_024395612.1:0-4951 GCF_016617805.1 Bactrocera tryoni | reverse complement strand
TTCATCTTACTGAAGTGGACATAAACCCATAACGGCAGCGCATTTAAAAGAATTCCACAATATTATATTAAGGTATAGAGTCGATTTTCTTGTATATACACATTTAGCAATCGATACTGAGTTCCTGTAAACCATTAGTTTTACATATTTCAGTTAATTAACCTTTTTCACCTTACTGAAAGAGACATATAGCCATAACGGCAGTGCATTTGGAAGAATTTCACAATCTTATATTACGGCAAAAAGTCGATTTTCTTGTATATACACATTTAGCAGTCGATATTGAGTTGCTTCAAATCATTTACTTCACTTATTTAAGTTAATTTAACTTCTTCATCTTACTGAAGTGGACATAAACCCATAACGGCAGCCCATTTAAAAGAATTCCACAATCTTAAATTAAGGTATAAAGTCGATTTTCTTATATATACACATTTAGCAATCGATATTAAGTTCCTGTAAACCATTAGTTTTACATATTTCAGTTAATTAACCTTTTTCATCTTACTGAAGTGGACATAAAGCCATATCGGCAGTGCATTTGGAAGAATTCCACAATCTTATATTGAGGTTTAAAGTCGATTTTCTTGTATATACACATTCAGCAATCGATATTGAGTTGCCTTTAATCATTAGTTTAACATATTTCAGTTATTTAACCTTCTTCATCTTACTGAAGTGGACATAAAGCCATAACGGCAGCGTATTTGGAAGTATTCCTCAATCTTATATTAAGGTATAAAGTCGATTTTCTTGTATGTACACATTAAGGAATCGATACTGAGTTGCTTCAAACAATTAGTTTAACATATTTAAGTTAACTAACCTTCTTCATCTTACTGAAGTGGACATAAGGCCATAACGGCAGTGCATTTGAAAGTGCTCCATAATTTTATATTAAGGTATAAAGTCGATATTCTTGTATATCCACATTTAGGAATCGATATTGAGTTGCTTCAAACAATTAGTTTAACATATTTAAGTTAATTAACCTTTTTCACCTTACTGAAGTGGACATAAAGCCATAACGGCAGTGCATTTGGAAGAATTCCACAATCTTATTTTAAGGTATAAAGTGGATTTTCTGGTATGTACACCGTAAGCAATCGATATTGAGTTGCTCCAAATCAGTTAATTCACTTATTTAAGTTAATTAACCTTCTTTATCCTACTGAAGTGGACATAAAGACATAACGGCAGTGCATCTGAAAGTATTCCACAATCTTATATTAAGGTCTAAATTCGATTTTCTTGTATATACACATTCAGCAATCGATACTGAGTTGCCTTTAATCATTAGTTTAACATATTTCAGTTATTTAACCTTCTTCATCTTACTGAAGTGGACATAAAGCCATAACGGCAGCGCATTTGGAAGTATTCCTCAATCTTATATTAAGGTATAAAGTCGATTTTCTTGTATGTACACATTAAGGAATCGATACTGAGTTGCTTCAAACAATTAGTTTAACATATTTAAGTTAATTAACCTTCTTCATCTTACTGAAGTGGACATAAGGCCATAACGGCAGTGCATTTGAAAGTGCTCCATAATTTTATATTAAGGTATAAAGTCGATATTCTTGTATATCCACATTTAGGAATCGATATTGAGTTCCTGTGAACCATTAGTTTTACATATTTCAGTTAATTAACCTTTTTCACCTTACTGAAGTGGATATAAAGCCATAACGGCAGTGCATTTGGAAGAATTCCACAATCTTATTTTAAGGTATAAAGTGGATTTTCTGGTATGTACACCGTAAGCAATCGATATTGAGTTGCTTCAAAACATTTACTTCACTTATTTAAGTTAATTTACCTTCTTCATCTTACTGAAGTGGACATAAACCCATTACGGCAGTGCATTTGGAAGAATTCCACAATCTTATATTGAGGCTTTAAGTTGACTTTATTGTATATACACATTTTGCAATCGACGCTGAGTTGCTTTAAATCCTTTACTTCACTTATTTAAGTTAATTAACATTCTTCATCTTACTGAAGTTGACATAAAGCCATAACGGCAGTGCATTTGGAAGAATTCCACAATCTTATATGAAGGTATAAATTCGATTTTCTTGTATTTATACATTTAGCAATCGATATTGAGTTGCTTCAAATTATTTGTTTAACATATTTAAATTAATTAAAATTCTTTATCTTACTGAAGTGAACATAAAGCCATAGCGGCGGTGCATTTAGAAGAACGCCACAATCTTATATTAAGGTATAAAGTCGATTTTCTTGTATATACACATTTAGGAATCGGTATTGAGTTGCTTCAAACCATTAATTTAACATATTTAAGTTAATTATTCTTCTTCGTCTTACTGAAGTGGACATAAACCCATAACGGCAGTGCATTTAAAAGAATTCCACAATCTTATATTAAGGTATAAAGTCGATTTTCTTGTATATACACATTTAGCAATCGATATTGAGTTCCTGTGAACCATTAGTTTTACATATTTCAGTTAATTAACCTTTTTCACCTTACTGAAGTGGACATAAAGCCATAACGGCAGTGCATTTGGAAGAATTCCACAATCTTATATTTAGGTATAAATTCGATTTTCTTGTCTATACACAACAGCAACCGATATTGAGTTGCTTCAAATCATTTACTTCACTTATTTAAGATAATTAACCTTCTTTATCTTACTGAAGTGAACATAAAGCCATAACGGCAGAGCAGTTAGAAAAATTCCACAATCTTATATAGGTATAAAGTAAATTTTCTTGTATATACACATTTAGCAATCGATATTGAGTTGCTTCAAATCATTTACCTGATTTATTAAAGTTAATTAACCTTCTTCGTCTTACTGAAGTGGACATAAACCCATAACGGCAGTGCATTTGGAAGAATTCCACAATCTTATATTGAGGTATAAAGTCAATTTTCTTGTATATACACATTTAGCAATCGATATTGAGTTGCTGTAAGTCATTAGTTTAACATATTTAAGTTAATTTACCTTCTCCATCTTACTGAAGTGGATATAAACCCATAACGGCAGTGCATTTTGAAGAAGTCCACAATCTTATATTGAGGTACAAAGTCAATTTTCTTGTATATACACATTTTGCAATCGACGCTGAGTTGCTTCAAATCATTTACTTCACTTATTTAAGTTAATTAACATTCTTCATCTTACTGAAGTGAACATAAACCCAAAATGGCAGTGCATTTGGAAGAATTCCACAATCTTATATTGAGGTATAAAGTAAATTTTCTTGTATATGCACATTTTGCAATCGACGCTGAATTGCTTCAAATCATTTACTTCACTTATTTAAGTTAATTAACCTTGTTCATCTTACTGTAGTGAACATAAAGCCATAACAGCAGTGCATTTGGAGGAATTCCGCAATTTTATATCTAGATATAAAGTCGATTTTCTTGTATATACACATTTAGCAATCGATATTGAGTTGCTGTAAATCATTAGTTTAACATATTTAAGTTAATTTACCTTCTTCATCGTACTGAAGTGGACATAAACCCATAACGGCAGTGCATTTGGAGGAAGTCCACAATCTTATATTGAGGTATAAAGTCAATTTTCTTGTATATACTTACATATTTTGCAATCGACGCTGAGTTGCTTCAAATCATTTACTTCACTGATTTAAGTTAATTTACATTCTTCATCTTACTGAAGTTGACATAAAGCCATTATGGCAGTACATTTGGAAAAATTCCACAATCTTTTATTGAGGTATAAAGTCAAGTTTCTTGTATATATACATTTAGCAATCTATATTGAGTTGCCGCAAATCATGAATTTAACCTATTTAAGTTAATTTACATTCTTCATCTTACTGAAGTTGACATAAAGCCATAATGGCAGTGCATTTGGAAAAATTCCACAATTTGATATTTAGATATAAAGTCGATTTTCTTGTATGTACACATTTAGCAATCGATATTGAGTTGCTTCAAATCATTAGTTTAACATATTGGAGTTAATTAACCTTCTTTATCTTACTGAAGAGAAGATGAGGCCATAACGCCAGTGCATTTGGAAGAACGCCACAATCTTATATTAAGGCGTAAAGTCGATTTTGTTGTATATACACATTTAGCAATCGATATTGAGTTGTTTCAAATCATTTACTTCACTTATTTAAGTCAATTAACTTTCATCATCTTGCTGAAGTGGACATAAAGCCATAATGGCAGTTTATTTGGAAGAATTCCACAATCTTATATTGAGGTATAAAGTCAATTTTCTTAAATATACACTCTTAGCAATCGATATTAAGTTGCTGCAAATCATTAGTTTAACATATTTAAGTTAATTTACCTTCTTCATCTTACTGAAGTGGACATAAACCCATAACGGCAGTGCATTTGGAGGAAGTCCACAATCTTATATTGAGGTACAAAGTCAATTTTCTTGTATATACACATTTTGCAATCGACACTGAGTTGCTTCAAATCATTTACTTCACTTATTTAAGTTAATTAACATTCTTCATCTTACTGAAGTGGACATAAACCCAAAATGGCAGTGCATTTGGAAGAATTCCACAATCTTATATTGAGGTATAAAGTAAATTTTCTTGTATATACACATTTTGCAATCGACGCTGAATTGCTTCAAATCATTTACTTCACTTATTTAAGTTAATTAACCTAGTTCATCTTACTGTAGTGAACATAAAACCATAACAGCAGTGCATTTGGAGGAATACCGCAATTTTATATCTAGATATAAAGTCGATTTTCTTGTATATACACATTTAGCAATCGATATTGAGTTGCTGTAAATCATTAGTTTAACATATTTAAGTTAATTTACCTTCTTCATCTTACTGAAGTGGACATAAACCCATAACGGCAGTGCATTTGGAAGAATTCCACAATCTTATATTAAGGTATAAAGTCGATTTTCTTGTATGTACACATTTAGCAATCGATATTGAGTTGCTTCAAATCATT
>NW_024395611.1:0-30346 GCF_016617805.1 Bactrocera tryoni | reverse complement strand
TTTCTTCAAACCATTAGTTTAACATATTTAAGTTAATTAACCTTCTTTATTTTACTGAAGTTGACATAAAGCCATAACGGCAGTGCATTTGGAAGAATTCCACAATTTTATATTTAGATATAAACTCGATTTTCTTGTATATACACATCTAGAAATCGATATTGAGTTTCTTTAAACCATTAGTTTTTCATATTTAAAATAATTAACCTTCTTTATCTTACTGAAGTAGACAGAAAGCCATATCGGCAGAGCATTTTGAAGAATTTCACAATCTTATATTAAGGCATTAAGTCGATTTTTTGTATATACACATTTGGCAATCGATATTGAGTTGCTTCAAATTATTTACTTCACTTGTTTAAGTTTATTAATCTTCTTCATAATACTGAAGTTGACATAAAGCCATAACGGCAGTGCATTGGGAAGAATTTCGCAATCTTGTATTAAGGAATAAAGTTGATTTTTTTGTATATACACATTTAGCAATCGATATCGAGGTGCTTCAAATCATTAATTTAACACATTTAAGTTAATTAGTCTTCTTCACCTTACTGAAGTGGACACAAAGCCATAACGGCAGTGCATTTGGAAGGATTCCACAATCTTATATTAAATCATAAAGTCGATTTCCTTGTACATGCACATTTAGCAATCGATATTGAGTTACTGCAAATCATTAATTTAACATATTTAAGTTAATTAACCCTCTTAATCTTACTGAAGTGGACACAAAGCCATAACGGCAGTGCATTCGGAAGAGTTCCACAATCTTATATTAAGTTATAAAGTCGATTTTCTTGTATATACACATTTAGCAATCGATAAAGAGTTGCTCCAAATCATTAGTTCAACATATTTAAGTTAATTAACCTTCCTCAACTTACTGAAGTTGACATAAAGCCACAACGGCAGTGCATTTAGAAGAATTCCACAATCTTATATTTAGATATAAAATCGATTTTCTTGTATGTACACTCTTTAGAATCGATATTGAGTTTCTTCAAATCATTTACTTCACTTATTTAAGTTAATTAACATTCTTCATCTTGCTGAAGTTGACATAAAGCCATAACGGCAGTGCATTTGGAAGAATTCCACAATCGTATATTTAGATATAAGTCGATTTTCTAGTATATACACATTTAGCAATCGATATTGAATTTCTTAAAATCATTAATTTAACATATTTAAGTTAATTAACCTTCTCAATCTTACTGAAGTGGACATAAAGCCATAACGGCAGCGCATTTGGAAGAATTCCACATCTTTATATTAAGGTATAAAGTCGATATTAAATGTTGTACTGCAATTAGCGGTGTTGCGAGTAAGTAGTTGCAGAGCGCATGATGTAGTCGGAGACGGTAAGCAAAACGTTGGTGTTGTGTCGCTGCAGTTCTTTACGGCTACGGTATGGTTATAACACTTGGCTAAGATGGATTCTGCAAGGTGCAGGATTTGGTGGCCATGAGCTACCGGTAAAATAGTAATTTTCTTACATCTAAACATAGGAATCGGATATCTTATTAAAAAGTAAATTATGTTATTATACTGTAATATCTTAATTCTAGCCACTGCCATAACATCGGCCACGGTAAGGTCAGTGAAGTGCTCGTCTCCTGTTATGAAATTTATTTCGTTACTGTCTAAGAGAATGGGACTTAAGACCCCAATTTTGGCGAAAGTGACAGCTGTTATAATGTTATTTAATTCTGTAATAATTGCTCTGTTTCTAGCCAGAAGTATGTCATAAAGGTGACCGGTGTTTATTTCTCTTTCTTTTGTTAATTTCAGGATTTTATTTTCTGTAATGGTAAGGTTATTGATTTCTTTCTGTACCTGGGTGTTTATGGTAAACTGTCTGTCCTGCGAGTTAATTAGCTGTTCTTCTGTGTTCATTAATCTATTGAAGTCGTCATGGTCAGGAGTTCCAGTAATGTATTTCAGGACTGTCCCTAGGGCATTCAGGCTTCTCGCCTGTCTGTGGTGAGCGATTATCATTTGTATCAGTCGACTTATCTGGTTTATGTCCGCGTCTAGTAACTTCCTTATATGTGACTGAGGAAAGTGGTCTGTGGCATTAATTGTCTCGTCTCTCAGTAATTCGTAAAGTGTCAAGTTGGTAACATGCTTGATGTGTCCTGAATTCTTCCAAATTACAAGGTCCTCACCGACCACCGGAATGTACAATGCATTGGTATAGTCGATTAACCTTCCTGTCGTTGCCGATATTGATATGGCCAAAATTATGAAAATCCTAAAAACATATATGAAACTTTTTTGTTAATTGTTTATCATTAGAAACACCTAGGTTCTAGATTAAGTTTAACGAAGGTTGTCTTTATGGACCCTTCTCCCTTTTATTAAAACTGTTGTACCCAAGTCTTTTTCCACCTCTTCCTCAGTATAAAGAGGCGTAAGCTTATTGCCTAGTCTCCTGTTATTTTTAACAAGTACTTTTTCTCCAACAGGGAACTCCCTATCCTGCCTGTTCTTATTATGAGTTGTTAGTTCTCTTTCCTGTGCGTTTCTTAAGCGGCATGGTATTTGGTTGTCATCTCTAATTGAACGAAATACGGTAAGGGGCTTCATCCCCGTTACTGTGTGAATGGACCTGTTATACTCAATCGTAGCTAAAAGGACAATTTCCTCAAAATCATCAAGATTTTTGTCAAGTTTAAGGCATCGTGCTATTTCCATTAGTGTGCTATGGAATCGCTCCACCTGACCATTTGATGTACTATGTAGTGGTGGAGCATTCGCAATGTCGATATTGAAGTGATTCTTTAATGTAGCTTTGATGCTGTGTGAATTCAGCGACTTCTCATTGTCGCAATAAACTATTCGAGTACCGAAAAACATGTTGAGTAACTGAAGGAGCTGTGGTTTGACATCTACTATCGTTCTTGATTTCAACGACTGTACTATCGCAAATTTTGAAAACTTGTCGATGCACGTCAAGAAGAACTTGGACCCGGTAGAAAATATGTCAATGTGAAGAATTTCTCCACAATATGTTGGTATGGGCGTTTGAGCGATAAGCTGTTTCTTTGGGTGTCGATCATACTTCGCCCGCGAGCAAGTTCGACAATTTCCCACAAATTGTTTAACTTTTTTCTCCATTTTGGAAAGAAATAATCCTCTAGAATTTGATTTGTGTTCTCCTGCGCTGCTCGATGCGCTCTGTTATGTTCAGCAGCGATAATTTCCTGCTGCTCATTCGGATTCGTAATGTCGTTAACGAATTTCTCCGTATGTCTGAATTTAACTGTTGGAAACATTTCGACCAGTTCGTGCTGAAACTGTGCAAGTGCATGCAGATCGCAGTGTATTGCGTTTACTGCTGTTGTGTTTACGGCCTCCTGTAAAAGTTCTAATAAATCCTTTTTTTCTCGGTAAGAAATGATATGCCTTTTCTTTTTTCCAAAAATTATAAAAGTTTTTCTTTGAGGTTCTGTACCTACCTCCTCAATAATCTGGTTGCGGAAGCAATTTACCGGTTTTTCCGATCTTTCAATTGTATGGGTTGATGATTCCTCGCTATGAATTGTCTCGATGCTCGTGTTATCTAAAGCATTTATATGTTGCCTAGATAGAGCGTCTGCCACCACATTTTCCTTTCCTGGTTTGTAGATTAGCTTTGCGTTGCATTCGTCTATGAAGGCTTTCCATCTTTTAATTTTCGAATTAGGATTCCTATCCGAAACCGCAAAGGTCAGCGGCTGGTGGTCAGTATAAACATTAAGTTTTGTTACGCCGTACAGGTAGTTTCTAAGAGCTTTCAATGCCCATACAATAGCTAACAATTCCCTTTCATTGGTAGCGTAATGCTCCTCGCTCCCGGACAGAGTGCGAGAAATCAAGGTAATCGGTTTGCCCTCCTGAGAGAGGACGGCGCCTATAGCATGAGCCGACGCGTCAGTAGTTAGATCGAATGGTTTGTTAAAATCTGGGTACGTCAGGGTTACATCCTCTGACGCTAAAATTTCTTTAATTGTTTCGAAGGTCTTTTTCTGTTCATCCGTCAAATCAATTCTGATTTTTTTGATTGGGACGCAGTAACTCGACCGTATTCGCCTCTCATGATGCTCGACAATGGTTTTGATATTCTAGCGAAATCCCTTATAAAACATCTATAATAACCCGCTAGACCTAGGAATGATCTGAGTCCCCTTAGAGTGGTGGGCTCAGGGAAACTTCGTATTGTGTCGACTTTGTCTGGACACGTTTTTATTCCTCCTTGTGAAACTAAGAACCCCAGGTATTCGACCTCAGTCCTAAAAAATTTGGATTTTTCAACCGACACTCTCATGTTGGCCCTAAATAATTCATTTAAAATTGATTCTATATCTTTCAGATGCTGCTGTTTGTTTTCCGAAAAAATAATAACATCGTCTACATAGACAAAACAGCTTTTCCCAATATGCTCTCTTAATACGTCGTCTATGGCGCGTTGAAAGATGCTCGGCGCGTTTTTTAATCCAAAAGGTAACCGGCAAAATTCATACTTGCCATTCTTGACAGAGAAAGCTGTTTTTTCCCTATCACACTCCAATAGTTTAATCTGATGGAAACCAGATTTTAAGTCCAAAGTGGTGAAGTATTTACTACCACCCAAATTGGAAAGAATTCCTGTTATGTCGGGAATTGGGTATTTATCACTGATAGTTTTTTCATTGAGCTTCCGAAAGTCAATAACTAATCTCTGCTTCGCCTGTCCGTTTTCGTCTACCCCCTTTTTCTTTACCACCCATATAGGGTTGTTAAACGGTGATCTTGATGGCCGGATAACTCCATTTGCTAACAAGTCCTTGATTTCTTTGTCCACGAAATCCGCTACACTCAGTGGGTACGGGTATAATCTTGAGTAAACTGGTGTTTCGTCCTCCGTTCGAATTGTTGCTATCACCTTTGTATTGTACGGTAATGCCTCATTGGGGTCAGCAAAAACCCCATTCATCCTTTTGATCATCCTAGAAAAATCTTCCCTAACGTCTGTTGGTACTAGATTTGTTTGAAGCCTAAGATGGCTTACGTCATGACTGGAAATGAAGAAGATTTCCTCCTCACCAAAATCATGATTTATTGTGTTCGATTTAAGGTCAATGTTCGCATGGACCCTGTTAAGTATGTCGAGCCCAATCACGCCATCAAATGATGTTAAGTCCGGTAAGATGAAAAATTCTGCCACTACACCAAATTTTATGTAGCATTTTTCCATGATAGAAGTAACCCCGTGAATAGATTTTACAGAGAATGTGTCCCTGAAATGTTGTGTCCTTAAAGCCGGTGTTGGTTTCATATAACTCCTCGACGCACCAGTATCGATAAGGAGTTTCACTTCTTTCCCTCCTAGGGACTTTGAAATCCAGGGTAGGAGGGACCTTCCCCTAAAAAATTAAGTTGATCTAAACTTACGTCATCCGCCGCTTGTTCGGCTTCTGCACCGTACAATGATTCACTCTGTGGCTCAACTTCCTCCTCCAGATGATTAACACGTTGGATCTTTGGTCCTGTGTAACGTCCAGAATTTGCTGGACGTTTTTGTTGATACCCCTGTTGCATTCTATTACTGTTTCCTTGATAGGCACCTCGGTCTCTCTCAAACGATTGGTGTTTAAATTTCGATGAGGATGGATCAACGTCCATTGGTTCCGCTCTGACTAGTCTGTCGCTGTCACGTCCGTTATTTACCCTTTGATTTTCCGTAAAATGAGGTGCATGTCCGGGTTTGTACTGCCTATTACTATAGTAGTGTGGGCTCTTATGAGCTGAGGGTGGATCATAAGTGTTTGTCCTATGGTTGTTCTGGCTTGAAATTATATTATTATTTTTTTTAATGTGGTTGCCCTCGACGTTCCTGGCAGCAAAATTGGCCGCGAACGCATACCGCTCATGGTTTGAGTCTACCTCCTGTGCTAAAGCAAGAGCAGACGGAAGATCAGACGGCCGTGAGCGAAAAGAATGTCGCATAAGGGCTTCCTTAAGCCGGAAATGAAAACTCTTCGGGCATCTGCCCTATATTTCTCGTTTATAATTTCTGCCACGCTACTCTCGTAAGACATTATAGTCTTATTAGCTAGTAACGTTAGCTTCTTTTCTACCTCATCGTAGAATTCCAGACAGGACCTAGAACCCTGTCTTAAGGTAGATAATTCCTGCTCTATAAGATAAACGGGACGTTTGTCCGCGTACGTAAAGTCTAAACGTGCTATAATGGCATTAAAATTAAGCACCGTACTAAACGATGAGAGGACCGCATCGGCAGCCCCTCTTATTTTGTTCCTCAAAATGGTAACTGCTAGGTAGTGTCGTTCTCTGCCATCGTACCTTTTGAACAGTTCATAAACGTTATGCGCCGCCTCGCGCCATGACACATATGTGCCTATGTGACCATGAAATTCGGGAAGTGATTTGATCGCATCAAGCGTTATGTCACATGTCACTAGTGGATTTACAGATACCTTTAGATATTTTTCTACCTTTGGCCTGCTGCCCGTCACTTGGTTTTGGATTGCTAATAACTTCCTATCGAACTCCAACCTTTGTGCTGCCAAAGCACTTCTAACTTCCGCCTTAATTAACTCGTTCTGTGTTCTGTGTTCATATTTGCTTTCTGACTTCCTAACTTTAAATTTCTAAAAAGGTCTTCCAGACCTTCACTCATTAATTTTTGTTCTGTCACTTTCCTTTATTTAAGTAGTTGAATGTTGTTGATTTTATGTGAGCCAGATATCGTAGTCACACGAGTCGAGTTAAGAACTTTATATTTTTCTATTAAACTTTTAACTCGCGGGCCCCACGTTGGGCGCCAATTATTCAAAATGTATTGTTCAATTGTAAAATTAATTTATTTGCCGTCATCTCGGCTTAGTTGTCAAGCATAAAGTGCCACTTAAAATTATTCCTAATTTAGCTCAAGCCGCATCGCGTTGTGGCTCCTCTGCTGACGTTTTGCTGACCTTGCGCCTCGTGCATGGTGTTTGTTTACTTTGATGTCTGGCCAATGTTCTCACGCAAAATGTGCTGACTTAGCGACATGTGCAGAGTGGTAGGCTCTTATTACGACGGGAATTAGGGTGTGTCGTTTCCTCGCGATAACTTATATACACATTTGGCAATCGCTATTGTGTTGCGTCGAATTTTTTACTTTACTTATTTAAGTTAATTAACCTTGTTCATATTACTGAAGTGGACATAAAGCCATAACGGCAGTGCATTTGGAAGAATTCCGCATCCTTATATTAAGGTATAAAGTCGATTTTCTTGTATATACACATTTATCAATCGATATTGAGTTACTTCAAACCATTAATTTAACATATTTAAGTTAATTAACCTTCTACATTTTACTGAAGTGGACATAAAGCCATAACGGCAGTGCATTTGGGAGAAATCTACAATCTTATATTAAGGTATAAAGTCGATTTTCTTGTATATACACATTTGGCAATCGCTATTGAGTTGCGTCAAATTAATAACTTCACTTATTTAAGTTAATTAACCTTCTTCATCTTACTGAAGTAGACAGAAAGCCATATCGGCAGAGCATTTTGAAGAATTTCACAACCTTATATTAAGGCATTAAGTCGATTTTCTTGTATATACACATTTGGCAATCGCTATTGAGTTGCGTCAAATTATTTACTTCACTTATTTAAGTTAATTAACCTTCCTCAACTAACTGAAGTTGACATAAAGCCATAACGGCAGTGCATTTGAAAGAGTTCTACAATCTTAAATTTAGATATAAAGTCGATCTTCTTTTATATACACATTCAGCAATCGATGTTGTGTTGCTACAAATCATACATAAGTTTAACCTACTTAAGTTGATTAACCTTGTTCATATTACTGAAGTGGACATAAAGCAATAACGGCAGTGGATTTGTGAGAATTCCACAATGTTATGTTAGGGTATAAAGTCGATTTTCGTGTATATACACATTTATCAATCGATGCTGAGTTGCTCCAAATTATTAATTCAACATATTTAAGTTAATTAACCTTCTTCATCTTACTAAAGTGGACATAACGCCATAACGGCAGCGCATTTGGAAGAATTCCATATCCTTATATTAAGGTATAAAAACGATTTTCTTGTATATACACATTTGGCAATCGATATTGAGTTGCTCCAAATCATATGTTTATCATATTTAAGTTAATTAACCTTGTTCATATTACTGAAGTGGACATATAGCCATAACGGCAGCGCATTTGGAAGAATTCCACAACCCTGTATTAAGGTATAAAGTCGGTTTTCTTGTTTATACACATTTGGCAATCGCTATTGAGTTGCGTCAAATTATTTACTTCACTTATTTAAGTTAATTAACATTGTTCATATTACTGAAGTGGACATAAAACCATAACGGCAGTGCATTTGGAAGATGTTAAGGTGTAAAGTCGATTTCCTTGTATATACACATTTAGCAATCGATGTTGAGTTGCTTCAAATCATTAACTTAACATATTTAAGTTAACTAACCTTCTTCATCTTACTGAAGTGGACATAAAGCCATAACGGCAGCGTATTTGGAAGAATTCCACATCCTTATATTAAGGTTTAAATTCGATTTTCTTGTATATACACATTTGGCAATCGCTACTGAGTTGCGTCAAATTATTTACTTCACTTATTTAAGTTAGTTAACCTTCTTCATCTTACTAAAGTGGACATAAAGCCATAACGTCAGAGCATTCGGAAGAATTCCAAAATCTTATATTAAAGCGTAAAGTCGATTTTCTTGTACATGCACATTTAGCAATCGATATTGAATTACTCCAAATCATAAGTTTAACATATTTAGGTTAATAAATAAACCTTCTACATTTTACTGAAGTGGACATAAAGCCATACCGACAGTGCATTTGGGAGAAATCCACAATCTTATATTAAGGTATAAAGTCGATTTTCTTGTATATACGCATTTAGCAATCGATATTGAGTTGCTTCAAACCATTAGTTTAACATATTTACGTTAACTAAATTTCTTCATCTTACTGAAGTGGACATAAAGCCATAACGGCATTGCATGTGGAAGAATTTCACAATTTTATATTTAGATATAAACTCGATTTTCTTGTATATACACATCTAGGAATAGATATTGAGTTTCTTTAAACCATTAGTTTAACATATTTGAAATAATTAACCTTCTTCATCTTACTAAAGTAGACAGAAAGCCATATCGGCAGAGCATTTTGAAGAATTTCACAATCTTATATTAAGGCATTAAGGCCATTTTCTTGTATATACACATTTGGCAATCGATATTGAGTTGCGTCAAATTATTTACTTCACTTCAAGTTATTTACTTCACTTCAACATATTTAAGTTAATTAACCTTCTTCATATTACTGAAGTAGACAGAAAGCCATATCGGCAGAGCATTTTGAAGAATTTCGCAATCTTATATTAAGGCATTAAGTCCATTTTCTTGTATATACACATTTGGCAATCGATATTGAGTTGCTTCAAATTATTTACTTCACTTGTTTAAGTTTAGTAACCTTCTTCGTAATACTGAAGTTGACATAAAGCCATAACGGCAGTGCATTTAGAAGAATTTCGCAATCTTATATTAAGGTATAAAGTTGATTTTTTTGTATATACACATTTAGCAATCGATATCGAGGTGCTTCAGATCATTAGTTTAACATATTTAAGTTAATTAGCCTTCTTCATCTTACTGAAGTGGACACAAAGCCATAACGGCAGTGCATTTGGAAGGATTCCACAATCTTATATTAAATCATAAAGTCGATTTCCTTGTACATGCTTATTAAGCAATCGATATTAAGTTACTGCAAATCATTAATTTAACATATTTAAGTAAATTAACCTTCCTAATCATAACGGCAGTGCATTTGGAAGGATTCCACAATCTTATATTAAATCATAAAGTCGATTTTCTTGTATGTAAACATTTGGCAATCGATATTGAGTTGCTGAAAATCATTAATTTAACATATTTAAGTTAACTAACATTCTTCATCTTACTAAAGTGGACATAAGACCATAACAGCAGCGCATTTGGAAGAATTCCACATTTTTATATTAAAGTATAAAGACGATTTTCTTGTATATACACAGTTAGGAATCGATATTGGGTTTCTTCAAAGCATTAGTTAAACATATTTAAGTTAATTAACCTTCCTCAACTTACTTAAGTGTACATAAAGCCATAACGGCAGTGCATTTGGAAGAATTCCACAATCTTATATATAGATATAAAGTCGATTTTCTTGTATATACACAGCTAGCAATCGATGTTGAATTTCTTAAAATCAGTAATTTAACATATTTAAGTTAATTAACCTTCTTCATCTTACTGAAGTGGGCATAAAGCCATAACGGCAGCGCATTTGGAAGAGTTCCGCATCCTTATATTAAGATAAAAAGTCGGTTTTCTTGAATATGCACATTTGGCAATCGCTACTGAGTTGTGTCAAATTATTTACTTCACTTATTTAAGTTAATTAACATTGTTCATATTACTGAAGTGGACATAGAGCCATAACGGCAGTGCATTTGGAAGAATTCCACAATGTTATGTTAGGGTACAAAGTCGATTTTCTTGTATATACACCTTTAGCAATCGATATTGAGTTGCTTCAAATTATTAATTTAACATATTTAAGTTAATTAACCTTCTTCATCTTACTGTAGTGGACATAAAGCCATAACGGCAGCGCATTTGGAAGAATTCCACATCTTTATATTAAGGTATAAAGTCGATTTTCTTGTATAAATTATTTTTAGGCACTAGTGCGCTTTATTCAGGCTCGATCAGAACTAAACTCTAAAACATTCTTACTCTTAAGTCTAAGCCTAAGCCGTCCTCACTGCCGCTGCTGTCGTCGCTGTCGTTGCTATGTTTTGTCAGATGCAGTGTCAGCGAATCCCACGATACGTCGACTTGCGTGTAGTGTAAGTCGTCGCTTGTTTGCGTTATATTTGTGCTGCGTCAGCGAATCCCACGGCTACGGTAGCTTGTGCGTATCGTTTGTTGTTGTTTGTCGTTGGATCATAACTCGGGCCGTTGGTCATGGATTGGGGTGGTGTTAATGTTCAGCATTGCCTGAAGCGGATATTAGGCAGACAATGCTGACTTGGTATTTTGGTGGTTTGCGTTTCGAGTTAACTTATATACACATTTGGCGATCGCTATTGAGTTGCGTCGAATTATTTACTTTACTTATTTAAGTTAATTAACCTTGTTCATATTACTGAAGTGGACATAAAGCCATAACGGCAGTGCATTTGGAAAAATACCACAATGTTATGTTAGGGTATAAAGTTGATTTTCTTGTATATACACATTTAGAAATCGATGCTGAGTTGCTCCAAAACATTAATTCAACATATTTAAGTTAATTAACATTCTTCATCATAGTGAAGTGGACATAAAGCCAAAACAGCAGTGCATTTGGGAGAAATCCACAAACTTATATTAAGGTATAAAGTCGATTTTCTTGTATATACACAATTAGCAATCGATATTGAGTTGCTTCAACCCATTAATTTAACATATTTAAGTTAACTAACCTTCTTCATCGTACTGAAGTGGACATAAAGCCATAACGGCAGTGCATGTGGAAGAATTGCACATCCTTAGATTAAGGTACAAAGTCGATTTTCGTGTATATATATTTGGCAATCGCTATTGAGTTCCGTCAAATTATTTACTTCACTTATTTAAGTTAATTAACATTGTTCATATTACTGAAGTGGACATAAAGCCATAACGGCAGTGCATTTGGAAGAATTCCACAATCTTATATTAAGGTATAAAGTCGATTTTCTTGTATATACACATTTAGCAATCGATATTGGGTTGCTTCAAATCGTTAAATTAACACATTTAAGTTAATTAACTCTCTTCATCTTACTGAAGTTGACATAAGGCCATAACGGCAGTGCATTTGGAAGGATTCCACAATCTTATATTAAATCATATAGTCGATTTTCTTGTACATGCACATTTAGCAATCGATATTGAGTTGCTGCAAATCATAAATTTAACATATTTAAGTTAATTAACCTTTCTCAACTTACTTAAGTTGACATAAAGCCATAATAGCAGTGCATTTGGAAGAATTCTACAATCTTATATTTAGATATAAGGTCGATTTTCTTGTATGTACACTCTTTGGAATCGATATTGAGTATCTTTAAATCATTTTTCTCACTTATTTAAGTTAATTAACATTTTTCATCTTGCTGAAGTTAACATAAAGCCATAACGGCAGTGCATGTGGAAGAATTCCACATCCTTATATGAAGGTATAAAGTCGATTTTTTTGTATATACACATTTGGCAATCGCTATTGAGTTGCGTCAAATTATTAACTTCACTTATTTAAGTTAATTAACATTGTTCATATTACTGAAGTGGACATAAAGCAATAACGGTAGTGGATTTGGGAGAATTCCACAATGTTATGTTAGGGTATAAAGTCGATTTTCGTGTATATACACATTTAGCAATCGATGCTGAGTTGCTCCAAATCATTAATTCAACATATTTAAGTTAATTAACCTTCTTCATCATAGTGAAGTGGACATAAAGCCATAACGGCAGCGCATTTGGCAGAATTCCACATCCTTATATTAAGGTATAAAGTCGATTTTCTTGTATATACACATTTGGCAATCGCTATTGAGTTGCGTCAAATTATTTACTTCACTTATTAAGTGACTATCTTCATCTTACTGAAGTGGACATAGGGCCATAACGGCAGAGCATTTGGAAGAGTTCCACAAACTTATATTAAGGTATAAAGTCGATTTTCTTGTATATACACATTTACCAATCGATATTGAATTGCTCCAAATCATAAGTTTAACATATTTAAGTTGATAAATAAACCTTCTACATTTTACTGAAGTGGACATAAAGCCATAACGGCAGTGGATTTGGGAGAATTCCACAATGTTATGTTAGGGTATAAAGTCGATTTTCTTGTATATACACATTTAGAAATCGATGCTGAGTTGCTCCAAAACATTAATTCAACATATTTAAGTTAATTAACATTCTTCATCATAGTGAAGTGGACATAAAGCCAAAACAGCAGTGCATTTGGGAGAAATCCACAAACTTATATTAAGGTATAAAGTCGATTTTCTTGTATATACACAATTAGCAATCGATATTGAGTTGCTTCAACCCATTAATTTAACATATTTAAGTTAACTAACCTTCTTCATCGTACTGAAGTGGACATAAAGCCATAACGGCAGTGCATGTGGAAGAATTGCACATCCTTAGATTAAGGTACAAAGTCGATTTTCGTGTATATATATTTGGCAATCGCTATTGAGTTCCGTCAAATTATTTACTTCACTTATTTAAGTTAATTAACATTGTTCATATTACTGAAGTGGACATAAAGCCATAACGGCAGTGCATTTGGAAGAATTCCACAATCTTATATTAAGGTATAAAGTCGATTTTCTTGTATATACACATTTAGCAATCGATATTGGGTTGCTTCAAATCGTTAAATTAACACATTTAAGTTAATTAACTCTCTTCATCTTACTGAAGTTGACATAAGGCCATAACGGCAGTGCATTTGGAAGGATTCCACAATCTTATATTAAATCATATAGTCGATTTTCTTGTACATGCACATTTAGCAATCGATATTGAGTTGCTGCAAATCATAAATTTAACATATTTAAGTTAATTAACCTTCTCAATCTTACTGAAGTGGACATAAAGCCATAACAGCAGCGCATTTGGAAGAATTCCACATTTTTATATTAAAGTATAAAGACGATTTTCCTGTATATACACACTTAGGAATCCATATTGGGTTTTTTCAAATCATTAGTTAAACATATTTAAGTTAATAACCCTTTCTCAACTTACTTAAGTTGACATAAAGCCATAATGTCAGTGCATTTGGAAGAATTCTACAATCTTATATTTAGATATAAGGTCGATTTTCTTGTATGTACACTCTTTGGAATCCATATTGAGTATCTTTAAATCATTTTTCTCACTTATTTAAGATAATTAACATTTTTCATCTTGCTGAAGTTGACATAAAGCCATAACGGCAGTGCATGTGGAAGAATTCCACATCCTTATATGAAGGTATAAAGTCGATTTTTTTGCATATACACATTTGGCAATCGCTATTGAGTTGCGTCAAATTATTAACTTCACTTATTTAAGTTAATTAACATTGTTCATATTTCTGAAGTGAACATAAAACCAAAACGGCAGTGCATTTTTAAGAATTCCACAATGTGATGTTAGGGTATAAAGTCGATTTCATTGTATATACACATTTAGCAATCGATGTTGAGTTGCTTCAAATCATTAATTTAACATATTTCAGTTAATTAACCTTCTTCATCTTACTGAAGTGGACATAAAGCCATAACGGCAGCGCATTTGGCAGAATTCCACATCCTTATATTAAGGTATAAAGTCGTTTTTCTTGTATATACACATTTGGCAATCGCTATTGAGTTGCGTCAAATTATTTACTTCACTTCAAGTTATTTACTTCACTTCAACATATTTAAGTTAATTAACCTTCTTCATATTACTGAAGTAGACAGAAAGCCATATCGGTAGAGCATTTTGAAGAATTTCGCAATCTTATATTAAGGCATTAAGTCCATTTTCTTGTATATACACATTTGGCAATCGCTATTGAGTTGCGTCAAATTATTAACTTCACTTATTTAAGTTAATTAACATTGTTCATATTTCTGAAGTGAACATAAAACCAAAACGGCAGTGCATTTTTAAGAATTCCACAATGTGATGTTAGGGTATAAAGTCGATTTCCTTGTATATACACATTTAGCAATCGATGTTGAGTTGCTTCAAATCATTAATTTAACATATTTCAGTTAATTAACCTTCTTCATCTTACTGAAGTGGACATAGGGCCATAACGGCAGAGCATTTGGAAGAGTTCCACAAACTTATATTAAGGAATAAAGTCGATTTTCTTGTATATACACATTTACCAATCGATATTGAATTGCTCCAAATCATAAGTTTAACATATCTAAGTTGATAAATAAACCTTCTACATTTTACTGAAGTGGACATAAAGCAATAACGGCAGTGCATTTGGGAGAAATCCACATTCTTATATTAAGGTACAAAATCGATTTTCTTGTATATACACATTTAGCAATCGATATTGAGTTGCTTCAACGTATTAATTTAACATATTTAAGTTAACTAACCTTCTTCATCTTACTGAAGTGGACATAAAGCCGTAACGGCAGCGCATTTGGCAGAATTCCACATCCTTATATTAAGGTATTAAGTCGATTTTCTTGCATATACACATTTGGCAATCGCTATTGAGTTGCGTCAAATTATTTACTTCACTTATTTAAGTTAATTAACCTTGTTCATATTACTGAAGTGGACACAAAACCATAACGGCAGTGCATTTCGGAGAAATCCACATTCTTACATATATTAAGGCATAAAGTCGATTTTCTTGTATATACACATTTAGCTATTGATATTGAGTTGCTTCAAACCATTAGTTTAACATATTTAAGTTAATTAACCTTCTTCAACTTACTGAAGTGGACATAAAGCCATAACGGCAGTGCATATGGAAGAATTCCACATCCTTATATGAAGGTATAAAGTCGATTTTCTTGTATATACACATTTAGCAATCGATATTGAGTTGCTTCAAATCTTTAGTTAAACATATTTAAGTTAATTAACCTTCCTCAACTTACTGAAGCTGACAAAAAGCCATAACGGCAGTGCATTTGAAAGAGTTCAACAATCTTATATTAAGATATAAAGTCGATTTTATTTTATATACACATTCAGCAATCGATATTGAGTTGCTACAAATCTCACATATGTTTAACCTACTTAAGTTGAATAACCTTGTTCCTATTACTGAAGTGGACATAAAGCCATAACGGCAGTGCATTTGGGAGAATTCCACAATGTAATGTTAGGGTATAAAGTCGATTTTCTTGTATATACACATTTAGCAATCGATGCTGAGTTGCTCCAAATCATTAATTCAACATATTTAAGTTAATTAACCTTCTTCATCATAGTGAAATGGACATATAGCCATAACGGCAGTGCATTTGGAAGAATTCCGCGATATCATATTAAGGTATAAAGTCGATTTTCTTCTATATACACATTTAGCAATCGATATTGAGTTGCTCCAAATCATAAGTTTATCATATTTAAGTTAATTAACCTTGTTCATATTACTGAAGTGGACATATAGCCATAACGGCAGCGCATTTGGAAGAATTCCACAACCCTGTATTAAGGTATAAAGTCGGTTTTCTTGTTTATACACATTTGGCAATCGCTATTGAGTTGCGTCAAATTATTTACTTCACTTATTTAAGTTAATTAACATTGTTCATATTACTGAAGTGGACATAAAACCATAACGGCAGTGCATTTGGAAGATGTTAAGGTGTAAAGTCGATTTCCTTGTATATACACATTTAGCAATCGATGTTGAGTTGCTTCAAATCATTAATTTAACATATTTCAGTTAATTAACCTTCTTCATCTTACTGAAGTGGACATAAAGCCATAACGGCAGCGCATTTGGCAGAATTCCACATCCTTATATTAAGGTATAAAGTCGTTTTTCTTGTATATACACATTTGGCAATCGCTATTGAGTTGCGTCAAATTATTTACTTCACTTCAAGTTATTTACTTCACTTCAACATATTTAAGTTAATTAACCTTCTTCATATTACTGAAGTAGACAGAAAGCCATATCGGCAGAGCATTTTGAAGAATTTCGCAATCTTATATTAAGGCATTAAGTCCATTTTCTTGTATATACACATTTGGCAATCGATATTGAGTTGCTTCAAATTATTTACTTCACTTGTTTAAGTTTAGTAACCTTCTTCGTAATACTGAAGTTGACATAAAGCCATAACGGCAGTGCATTTAGAAGAATTTCGCAATCTTATATTAAGGTATAAAGTTGATTTTTTTGTATATACACATTTAGCAATCGATATCGAGGTGCTTCAGATCATTAGTTTAACATATTTAAGTTAATTAGCCTTCTTCATCTTACTGAAGTGGACACAAAGCCATAACGGCAGTGCATTTGGAAGGATTCCACAATCTTATATTAAATCATAAAGTCGATTTCCTTGTACATGCTTATTAAGCAATCGATATTAAGTTACTGCAAATCATTAATTTAACATATTTAAGTAAATTAACCTTCCTAATCATAACGGCAGTGCATTTGGAAGGATTCCACAATCTTATATTAAATCATAAAGTCGATTTTCTTGTATGTAAACATTTGGCAATCGATATTGAGTTGCTGAAAATCATTAATTTAACATATTTAAGTTAACTAACATTCTTCATCTTACTAAAGTGGACATAAGACCATAACAGCAGCGCATTTGGAAGAATTCCACATTTTTATATTAAAGTATAAAGACGATTTTCTTGTATATACACAGTTAGGAATCGATATTGGGTTTCTTCAAAGCATTAGTTAAACATATTTAAGTTAATTAACCTTCCTCAACTTACTTAAGTGTACATAAAGCCATAACGGCAGTGCATTTGGAAGAATTCCACAATCTTATATATAGATATAAAGTCGATTTTCTTGTATATACACAGCTAGCAATCGATGTTGAATTTCTTAAAATCAGTAATTTAACATATTTAAGTTAATTAACCTTCTTCATCTTACTGAAGTGGGCATAAAGCCATAACGGCAGCGCATTTGGAAGAGTTCCGCATCCTTATATTAAGATAAAAAGTCGGTTTTCTTGAATATGCACATTTGGCAATCGCTACTGAGTTGTGTCAAATTATTTACTTCACTTATTTAAGTTAATTAACATTGTTCATATTACTGAAGTGGACATAGAGCCATAACGGCAGTGCATTTGGAAGAATTCCACAATGTTATGTTAGGGTACAAAGTCGATTTTCTTGTATATACACCTTTAGCAATCGATATTGAGTTGCTTCAAATTATTAATTTAACATATTTAAGTTAATTAACCTTCTTCATCTTACTGTAGTGGACATAAAGCCATAACGGCAGCGCATTTGGAAGAATTCCACATCTTTATATTAAGGTATAAAGTCGATTTTCTTGTATAAATTATTTTTAGGCACTAGTGCGCTTTATTCAGGCTCGATCAGAACTAAACTCTAAAACATTCTTACTCTTAAGTCTAAGCCTAAGCCGTCCTCACTGCCGCTGCCGTCGTCGCTGCTGTCGTTGCTATGTTTTGTCAGATGCAGTGTCAGCGAATCCCACGATACGTCGACTTGCGTGTAGTGTAAGTCGTCGCTTGTTTGCGTTATATTTGTGCTGCGTCAGCGGGTCCCACGGCTACAGTAGCTTGTGCGTATCGTTTGTTGTTGCTTGTCGTTGAATCATAACTCGGGCCGTTGGTCATGGATTGGGGTGGTGTTAATATTCAGCATTGTCTGAAGCGGATATTAGGCAGACAATGCTGACTTGGTATTTTGGTGGTTTGCGTTTCGAGTTAACTTATATACACATTTGGCGATCGCTATTGAGTTGCGTCGAATTATTTACTTTACTTATTTAAGTTAATTAACCTTGTTCATATTACTGAAGTGGACATAAAGCCATAACGGCAGTGCATTTGGAAAAATACCACAATGTTATGTTAGGGTATAAAGTTGATTTTCTTGTATATACACAGTTAGCAATCGAAGTTGACTTGCTTCAATTCATTAATTTAACATATTTAAGTTAATTAGCCTTCTTCATCTTACTGAAGTGGACACAAAGCCATAACGGCAGTGCATTTGGAAAAATTCCACAATCTTATGTTAAATCATAAAGTCGATTTTCTTGTACATGCACATTTAGCAATCGATAATGAGTTGCTGCAAATCATTAATTTAACATATTTAAGTTAATTAACCTTCTTAATTTTACTGAAGTGGACACAAAGCCATAACGGCAGTGCATTCGGAAGAGTTCCACAATCTTATATAGAGTTATAAAGTCGATTTTCTTGTATATACACATTTAGCAATCGATAGTGAGTTGCTCCAAATCATTAGTTCAACATATTTAAGTTAATTAACCTTCCTCAACTTACTGAAGTTGACATAAAGACATAACGGCAATGCATTTGGAAGAATTCTACAATCTTGTATTTAGATATAAAGTCGATCTTCTTGTATGTACACTCTTTGGAATCGATATTGAGTTTCTTCAAATTATTTACTTCACTTATTTAAGTTAATTAAACTTCTTCATCTTACTGAAGTGGGCATGAAGCCATAACGGCAGAACATTTCGAAGAATTCCACAAACTTATATTACCGTATAAGGTCGATTTTCTTGTTTATACACACTTAGCAATCGATATTGAGTTGCTCCAAATCATACATAAGTTTAACCTACTTAAGTTGATTAACCTTGTTCATATTACCGAAGTGGACATAAAGCCATAACGGCAGTGCATTTGGAAGAATTCCACCATGTTATGTTAGGGTATAAAGTCGATTTTCTTGTATATACACATTTAGCAATCGACGCTGAGCTGCTTCAAGTCATTAATTTAACATATTTAAGTTAATTAACCTTCCTCATCTTACTGAAGTGGAAATAGAGCCATAACGGCAGTGCATTTGGAAGAATTCCACCATGTTTTGTTAGGATATTAAGTCGATTTTCTTGTATATACGCCTTTAGCAATCGATGTTGAGTTGCTTCTAATCATTAATTTAACATATTTAAGTTAATTAACCTTCCTCATCTTACTGAAGTGGACATAAAGCCATAACGGCAGCGCATTTGGAAGAATTCCGCATCCTTATATTAAGGTATAAAGTCGATTTTCTTGTATATACACATTTGGCAATCGCTACTGAGTTGCGTCAAATTATTTACTTCACTTATTTAAGTTAATTAACCTTCCTTATCTTACTGAAGTGGACATAAAGCCATAACGGCAGTGCATTCGGAAGAGTTCCACAAACTTATATTAAGGTATAAGGTCGATTTTCTTGTATATACACACTTAGCAATCGATATTGAGTTGCTCCAAATCATACATAAATTTAACCTACTTAAGTTGATTAACCTTGTTCATATTACCGAAGTGGACATAAAGCCATAACGGCAGTGCATTTGGAAGAATTCCACCATGTTATGTTAGGGTATAAAGTCGATTTTCTTGTATATACACATTTAGCAATCGATGTTGAGTTGCTTCAAATCATTAATTTAACATATTTAAGTTAATTAACCTTCCTCATCTTACTGAAGTGGACATGAAGCCATAACGGCAGTGCATTTGGAAG
Source organism: Bactrocera tryoni (assembly GCF_016617805.1). NCBI lineage: Eukaryota > Metazoa > Arthropoda > Insecta > Diptera > Tephritidae > Bactrocera > Bactrocera tryoni. Next base: position 10,010 of record NW_024395611.1, on the reverse strand, counting down.
AATTCCACCATGTTATGTTAGGGTGTTAAGTCGATTTTCTTGTATATACACATTTAGCAATCGATGTTGAGTTGCTTCAAATCATTAGTTTAACATATTTAAGTTAATTAACCTTCCTCATCTTACTGAAGTGGGCATAAAGCCATAACGGCAGCGCATTTGGAAGATTTCCGCATCCTCTCATTAAGGTATAAAGTCGATTTTCTTGTATATACACATTTAGCAATCGATGTTGAGTTGCGTCGAATTATTTACTTCACTTATTTAAGTTAATTAACCTTCCTTATCTTACTGAAGTGGACATAAAGGCATAACGGCAGCGCATTTGCAACAATTTCACAAACTTATATTAAGGTATAAAGTCAATTTTCTTGAATATACACATTTAGCAATCGATATTGAATTGCTCCAAATCATAAGTTTAACATATTTAGGTTAATAAATAAACCTTTCACATTTTACTGAAGTGGACATAAGGCCATAACGGTACTGCATTTGGGAGAAATCCACAATCTTATATTAAGGTATAAAGTCGATTTTCTTGTATTTACACATTTATCAATCGATATTGATTTGCTTCAAACCATTAATATAAAATATTTAAGTTAATTAACCTTCTTCAACTTACTGAAGTGGACATAAAGCCATAACGGCAGCGCATTTGGAAGAATTTCACATCCTTATATTAAGGTATAAAGTCGATTTTCTTGTATATGCACATTTGGCAATCGCTACTGAGTTGCTCCAAATCATTAGTTTAACATTTTAAGTTAATTAACCTTGTTCATATTACTGAAGTGGACATAAAGCCATAACGGCAGTGCATTTGGAAGAATTCCACAATGTTATGTTAGGGTATAAAGTCGATTTTCTTGTATAAACACCATTAGCAATCGATGTTGAGTTGCTTCAAATCATTAATTTAACATATTTAAGTTAATTAACCTTCTTCATCGTACTGAAGTGGACATAAAACCATAACGGCAGAGCATTTAGAAGAATTCCACAAACTTATATAAAAGTACAAAGTCGATTTTCTTGTATATACACATTTAGCAATCGATATTGATTTGCTTCAAACCATTAATATAAAATATTTAAGTTAATTAACATTCTTCACTTGGCTGAAGTTGACATAAAGCCATAACGGCAGTGCATTTGGAAGAATTCCACAATATCATATTAAGGTATAAAGTCGATTTTCTTCTATATACACATTTAGCAATCGATATTGAGTTGCTCCAAATCATTAGTTTAACATATTTAAGTTAATTAACCTTGTTTATATTACTGAAGTGGACATAAAGCCATAACGGCAGTGCATTTGAAAGAGTTCTACAATCTTATATTTAGATATAAAGTCGATTTTCTTGTATATACACATTTGGCAATCGGTATTGAGTTGCGTCAAATTATTTACTTCACTTATTTAAGTTAGTTAACCTCTTCATCTTACCGAAGTGGACATAAAGCCATAACGTCAGAGCATTTGGAAGAATTCCACAAACTTATATTAAGGTATAAAGTCGATTTCCTTGTATATACACATTTAGAAATCGATAGTGTATTGCTCCAAATCATAAGTTTAACATATTTTGGTTAATAAATAAACCTTCTTCATTTTACTGAAGTGAACATAAAGCCATAACGGCAGTACATTTGGGAGAAATCCCTAATCTTATATCTGCGTCAAATTATTTACTTCACTTATTTAAGTTAGTTAACCTCTTCATCTTACCGAAGTGGACATAAAGCCATAACGTCAGAGCATTTGGAAGAATTCCACAAACTTATATAAAGGTATAAAGTCGATTTTCTTGTATATACTCATTTAGCATTCGATATTGAGTTGCTTCAAACCATTAGTTTAACATACTTAAGTTAATTAACCTTCTTCATCTTACTGAAGTGGACATAAAGCCATAACGGCAGTGCATTTGGAAGAGTTCTACAATCTTATATTTAGATATAAAGTCGATTTTCTTGTATATACACTCTTTGGAATCGACATTGTGCTTCTTCAAATTATTTACTTCACTTATTTGAGTTAATTATCCTTCTTCATCATACTGAACTTGACATAAGGCCATAACGGCAGTGCATTTGGAAGAATTCCAAAATCTCATATTAAGGTATAAATTCGATTTTCTTGTATATACACATTTAGCAATCGATATTGAGTTGCTGCAAATCATTAATTTAACATTATTAAGTAAATTAATCTTCTTCATCATACTGAAGTGGACAAAAAGCCATAACGGCAGTGCATTTGGAAGAATTTCACAATCTTATATTAAGGTATAAAGTCGATTTTCTTGTATAAACACACTTAGCAATCGATACTGAGTTGCTTCAAATAATTAATTTAACATATTTAAGTTAATTAACTCTCTTCATCTTACTGAAGTTGACATAAGGCCAAAACGGCAATGCATTTGGTAGGATTCCACAATCTTATATTAAATCATAAAGTCGATTTTCTTGTACATGCACATATAGCAATCGATATTTAAGTAAATTAGCCTTCTTAATCATACTGAAGTGGACATAAAGCCATAACGGCAGTGCATTTGGAAGAATTCTATAATCTTATATTAAGGTATAAAGTCGACTTTCTTGTATACACAAATTTGGCAATCGCTATTGAGTTGCGTCAAATTATATACTTCACTTATTTAAGTTAATTAACATTGTTCATATTACTGAAGTGGACATAAAACCATAACGGCAGTGCATTTGGAAGAATTCCACAATGTGATGTTAGGGTATAAAGTCGATTTCCTTGTATATACACATTTAGCAATCGATGTTGAGTTGCTTCAAATCATTAATTTAACATATTTCAGTTAATTAACCTTCTTCATCTTACTGAAGTGGACATAAAGCCATAACGGCAGCGCATTTGGCAGAATTCCACATCCTTATATTAAGGTATAAATCCGCTTTTCTTGTATATACACATTTAGCAATCGATATTGTGTAGCTCCAAATCATACATACGTTTAACCTAGTTAAGTTGATTAACCTTGTTCATATTACTGAAGTGGACATAAAGCAATAACGGTAGTGGATTTGGGAGAATTCCACAATGTTATGTTAGGGTATAAAGTCGATTTTCGTGTATATACACATTTAGCAATCGATGCTGAGTTGCTCCAAATCATTAATTCAACATATTTAAGTTAATTAACCTTCTTCATCATAGTGAAGTGGACATAAAGCCAAAACAGCAGTGCATTTGAGAGAAATCCACAGTCTTATATTAAGGTATAAAGTCGATTTTCTTGTATATACACATTAAGCAATCGATGTTGAGTTGCTTCAAACCATTAATTTAACATATTTAAGTTAATTAACCTTCTTCATCTTACTGAAGTGGGCATGAGGCCATAACGGCAGCGCATTTGAAAGAATTCCACATCCTTATATTAAGGTATCAAGTCGATTTTCTTGTATATTCACATTTGGCAATCGCTATCGAGTTGCGTCAAATTATTTACTTCACTTATTTAAGTTAATTAACCTTCTTCATCTTACTGAAGTAGACAGAAAGCCATATCGGCAGAGCATTTTGAAGAAATTCGCAACCTTATATTAAGGCATTAAGTCGATTTTCTTGTATATACACCTTTAGTAATCGATGTTGAGTTGCTTCAAATCATTAATTTAACATATTTTAGTTAATTTACCTTCTTGATCTTACTGAAGTGGACATAAAGCCATAACAGCAGCGCATTTGGAAGAATTCCACATCTTTATATTAAGGTATAAAGTTGATTTTCTTGTATATACACATTAAGCAATCGATGTTGAGTTGCCTCAAATCATTAGTTCAACATATCTAATTTAACTAACCTTCTTCGTCTTACTAAAGTGGACATAAAGCCATAACGGCAGCGCATTTGGCAGAATTCCACATCCTTATATAAAGGTATAAAGTCGACTTTCTTGTATATACACATTTGGCAATCGCTACTGAGTTGCGTCAAATTATTTACTTCACTTATTTAAGTGACTATCTTCATTTTACTGAAGTGGACATAAAGCCATAACGGCAGAGCATTTGGAAGAATTCCACAAACTTATATTAAGGCATAAAGTCGATTTTCTTGTATATACACATTTAGCAATCGATATTGAATTGCTCCAAATCATAAGTTTAACATATTTAAGTTGATAAATAGACCTTCTACATTTTACTGAAGTGGACATAAAGCGATAACTGCAGTGCATTTAGCAGAAATCCACAATCTTATATTAAGGTATAAAGTCGATTTTCTTGTATATACACATTTAGCAGTCGATATTGAGTTGCTTCAACCCATTAATTTAACATATTTAAGTTAACTAACCTTCTTCATCTTACTGAAGTGGACATAAAGCCATAACGGCAGCGCACTTGGCAGAATTCCACATCCTTATATTAAGGTATAAAGTCGATTTTCTTGTATATACACATTTGGCAATCGCTATTGAGTTGCGTCAAAATATTTACTTCACTTATTTAAGTTAATTAACCTTCCTCAACTTACTGAAGTTGACATAAGGCCATAACGGCAGTGCATTTGAAAGAGTTCTACAATCTTATATTTAGATATAAAGTCGATTGTCTTTTATATACACATTCAGCAATCGATATTGTGTTGCTCCAAATCATACATAAGTTTAACCTACTTAAGTTGATTAACCTTGTTCATAATACTGAAGTGGACATAAAGCCATAACGGCAGTGGATTTGGGAGAATTCCACAATGTTATGTTAGGGTATAAAGTCGATTTTCTTGTATATACACATTTAGCAATCGATGCTCAGTTGCTGCAAGTCATTAATTCAACATATTTAAGTTAATAAACCTTCTTCATCTTACTGAAGTGGGCATAAAGCCATAACGGCAGCGCATTTGGGAGAATTCCGCATCCTTATATTAAGGTATAAAGTCGATTTTCTTGTATATACACATTTGGCAATCGCTACTGAGTTGCGTCAAATTATTTACTTCACTTATTTAAGTTAATTAACATTGTTCATATTACTGAAGTGGACATAAAACCATAACGGCAGTGCATTTGGAAGAATTCCACAATGTGATGTTAGGGTATAAAGTCGATTTTCATCTATATACACATTTAGCAATCGATATTGAGTTGCTCCAAATCATAAGTTTAACATATTTAAGTAAATTAACCTTGTTCATATTACTGAAGTGGACATATAGCCATAACGGCAGCGCATTTGGAAGAATTCCACAACCTTATATTAAGGTATAAAGTCGATTTTCTTGTATATACACATTTGGCAATCGCTATTGAGTTGCGTCAAATCATACATAAGTTTAACCTACTTAAGTTGATTAACCTTGTTCATAATACTGAAGTGGACATAAAGCCATAACGGCAGTGGATTTGGGAGAATTCCACAATGTGATGTTAGGGTATAAAGTCGATTTTCATCTATATACACATTTAGCAATCGATATTGAGTTGCTCCAAATCATAAGTTTAACATATTTAAGTAAATTAACCTTGTTCATATTACTGAAGTGGACATATAGCCATAACGGCAGCGCATTTGGAAGAATTCCACAACCTTATATTAAGGTATAAAGTCGATTTTCTTGTATATACACATTTGGCAATCGCTATTGAGTTGCGTCAAATTATTTACTTCACTTATTTAAGTTAATTAAAATTGTTCATATTACTGAAGTGGACATAAAACCATAACGGCAGTGCATTTGGAAGAATTCCACAATGTGATGTTAAGGTGTAAAGTCGATTTCCTTGTATATACACATTTAGCAATCGATGTTGAGTTGCTTCAAATCATAATTTTAACATATTTAAGTTAACTAACCTTCTTCATCTTACTGAAGTGGACATAAAGCCATAACGGCAGCGCATTTGGAAGAATTCCACATCCTTACATTAAGGTTTAAATTCGATTTTCTTGTATATACACATTTGGCAATCCCTATTGAGGTGCGTCAAATTATTTACTTCACTTATTTAACTTAGCTTACCTTCTTCATCTTACTAAAGTGGACATAAAGCCATAACGTCAGAGCGTTTGGAAGAATTCCACAATCTTATATTAATGCGTAAAGTCGATTTTCTTGTACATGCACATTTAGCAATCGATATTGAATTACTCCAAATCATAAGTTTAACATATTTAGGTTAATAAATAAACCTTCTACATTTTACTGAAGTGGACATAAAGCCATATCGGTAGCGCATTTTGGAGAATTCCACATCCTAATATTAAGGTATAAGTCGATTTTCTTGTATATACACATTTGGCAATCGCTATTGAGTTGCGTCAAATTATTTACTTCACTTATTTAAGTTAGTTTACCTTCTTCATCTTACTGAAGTAGACAGAAAGCCATATCGGCAGAGCATTTTGAAGAATTTCACAATCTTATATTAAGGCATTAAGTCGATTTTTCGTATATACACATTTGGCAATCGATATTGAGTTGCTTCAAATTATTCACTTCACTTGTTTAAGTTTATTAACCTTCTTCGTAATACTGAAGTTGACATAAAGCCATAACGGCAGTGCATTTGGAAGAATTTCGCAATCTTAAATTAAGGTATAAAGTTGATTTTTTTGTATATACACATTTAGCAATCGATATCGAGGTGCTTCAGATCATTAGCTTAACATATTTAAGTTAATTAGCCTTCTTCATCTTACTGAAGTGGACACAAAGCCATAACGGCAGCGCATTTGGAAGGATTTCACAATCTTATATTAAATCATAAAGTCGATTTCCTTGTACATGCTTATTTAGCAATCGATATTGAGTTGCTGCAAATCATTAATTTAACATATTTAAGTAAATTAACCTTCTTAATCATAACGGCAGTGCATTTGGAAGGATTCCACAATCTTATATTAAATCATATAGTCTATTTTCTTGTACATGCACATTTAGCAATCGATATTGAGTTGCTGCAAATCATAAATTTAACATATTTAAGTTATTTAAATTTCTTAATCTTACTGAAGTGGACATGAAGTCATAACAGCAGCGCATTTGGAAGAATTCCACATTTTTATATTAAAGTATAAAGACGATTTTCTTGTATATACACACTTAGGAATCGATATTGGGTTTCTTCAAAGCATTAGTTAAACATATTTAAGTTAATTAACCTCCCTCAACTTACTTAAGTGTACATAAAGCCATAACGGCAGTGCATTTGGAAGAATTCCACAATCTTATATATAGATACTAGCGTTACCCGGCGCGCTTCGCTACGCAAAAAATTGATTGCTTAAAAGATGATTTCTTAACACAATAATGAAAAAGAAAAGCAATGTTCAATTTAATACAATTGTATGCACAACATTTTTTGTTTTATTTTGTGGTGCATAAATAAACAAATTTTTCGTGGCTCCAACTCTCGAATGCAACGTACAGTTGACCGTGAGAAAAGCAAGCTTCCTCTAAATTAACTCCACACACCTGGAGCGCTTGCCCTTGAGCTTTGTTGACGGTCATAGCAAAAGATAGCCGAACAGGAAATTGAAGACGTTTAAATTCGAATGGCATGTCCGTTGGTATTAATGGGATGCGCGGTATTAGTACAATTTCACCTTTTGCTTTGCCAGTGAGAATTGTTGCTTGAATTAAATTTGGCATCAATTTCTTCACTGAAAGTCTCGTCCCATTGCCAAGTTTCGGTGCATTAAGATTTCGAAGAAGTATAATCGATGAACCAACTTTCAACTTCAATTTATGCGGTGGCTTGCCTGGTGGTTCCAAAGAATTTAAAAATTCAACCGGATAATTGACTGCGTCTTCATCATTCATAGCAGTATCAAAGGATTTATACGTTTCCGAATTACCTGACAATTTTTCCTGGATGTGGAAATTGATTTCATTGACATTGACATTTTTTGGTGCTAAAATTGCACGTTCTCATAACCAATCATGGTTATTATAATTTTGAGCAATATTTGGAAAAACGCGATCAATGAGTTCTTCTTTTGATGATACAATTATTGAAAAATTATTCGGTAACGTGATAAACCCATTTTGATCACTTGCCATTTACATATTGTGGAGTATACGTTTGTACGAACGCACGCAATTCATTACGATCGAATTGCAGTTCGCGTTGCAATTCTCGTTCAAATAAATCATGCATTGGACGATTTGGTGGAGTCAATCCTAATTGCCCTAATGCCTTATTTGCAATCGTAAGGCACAAATCTTCGATCATTATCAAGGCTTCATTATACATTTCCAATGTCAGCAGCAATGCAGGATCATTGGAACGATGTCGAAGTCGAATCAAAATGTCTTCAGCCATGAAATCTTTGTATTTATTCCACAATTCCAGTGGATTTGATGGAAAACATGTTGATATTATGATCACAAATAACATACGAGTTTGAATTGGTGGAGAAACAATTGATGCATCACGAAGCGTAGCATCCCAATGCGTATCATCTTCCAGCAAATGCAAGTGTTGACATGCTTCACGGTATGTTGCGCAAAATTGACCATAATAGTTCGTAAATGTTGGAATGATTGAGGTCCATGTACGTTCGTAAATGTTGGAATGATTGAGGTCCATGTACGTTCACCAACAAAATTCGCAAGTAAAAACATTCAACATTAGCTGGACTGTAAAAATGCGTCCCAAAGCATCTGTTCGAAAAATACCTGGATAACCATCAACAGGTGTGCCTTGTTTGCGATGTTGAAATTTTTTTTGTTGATGCATTCCATGTGAAATAGTGAGACACTTCCGAATATAGCAAAGTCCTGGAAAATTCATCAGTTTCACATAACTGGAAATAAGCTGTCAGTGTAGTTACTGGTGGCTCTACTACTCTTTGTTCTGCTTTTGCAGCAGTGTAGTAAACACGTTGGTCGTTTTCAAGATGAACTGCCAAATGTACAACAACCGGATGTCTGTCATGAATTGGAAACGATAAAATACGCCATACAGCTTCATTCGTACTAATATAGCGCCCCATTTGGTACTGCAAAATTTCGTCATGATTATTCTCAGGAGCCACTCCAAAAACAGCCATATTGCTGCCCTTATTCACATACTTGCAAATATATTTGATTGATTTTACAGAATTGCAATATTCTACATTGTTGTGAGCGTTGAACATTTTTGACAGCATCGGTGAGTGCGGAACTATCCACCGGTTATCGATTTCAACATCTTGATTTTTAATTTTAATTACAGTTGATTTACCGTTGTCTTCAGTTGATCGTCGACGATACTGTGATACTGATATCCATCATCTCCTGTAATTGTTTCAGCAATCAATTGCTTTGGAAAACGTTTCGAACATTTACCATCAATCATACAAAGTAGATTTCGATTAATATCACCACAGAGACCGTGAATCATATTTTTCGTGACAACTTCGAATAATCCTGGCGATGGTTTGATCTGGAATTTCGGCCGATATGACGGTATCAATCATATCATGGGTTATTTTGTTTACGCACCAAATCAAAATATGTGCCTGAGGTAAACCTCTTTTTTGCCACTCTATGGTATACATAAAGCACCGCACTTCTCCAAATACACGGAGTTTGACAATCAGACCCATTAATTTTTTCAATTTTTGTTGGAATACACGGGCAGTTATGTCATGCCGATCTTTTGGCACCTGACCATCAAGTAAACAATCAGACACATCGACCCACTTCGGGTTGCACGTAAATGTTATGAATAGATCCGGTCGTCCATAATTTCGTACATGTTCATGCATATGACGTGGGCTACCAACATATGATTATGGTAAAATTGTTAAACGGCCGATATCATTCACATTTACATCATTGATTATTGCGTCACGCAAATATATGTATTCCTCTGATCTTAATCGGGCTTGATTGTAACGGATGAAATTTAATCGCTCACTTTCAATTTTGGCGTACATATCGATGATATATTGATGCGAAAGTTGATTGCATCGCAAAATAAAATTTGTTTCTGAGGGCGAATCATCAATCGGTACGAATAAA
>NW_024395610.1:0-69312 GCF_016617805.1 Bactrocera tryoni | reverse complement strand
TTAATATGTGAAATCAATAATTTGAAGTAACTTGATATAGATTTCTAAATGTGTACATAGAGGAAAATCGGTTTTATACTTAAATGTAAAATTGTGGAATTTTTCCAAATGCATACGGGGTTTTGGCTTTATGCCAACTTTTGTAAGATAAAGAAAGTTAATTAACTTTAATATGTGAAGCTAATGATTTGGAACAACTTGATATGGAATTCTAAACGTGTACATGCCAGAAAATCGGTTGTATACCTAAATGTAAAATTGTGGAATTTATCCAAACGCACTACCGTTATGGCTTTATGCCAAATTTAGTAAGATGAAGAAGGTTAATTAACTTTAATATGTGAAGCTAATGATTTGAAACACCTTGATATGTAATTCTAAACGTGTACATGCCAGAAAATCGGTTGTATACCTAAATGTAAAATTGTGGAATTTTTCCAAATGCAATGCCGTTTTGGCTTTATGCCAACTTCAGTAAGATGAAGAAGGTTAATTAACTTTAATATGTAAAGCTAATGATTTGAAACAACTTGATATGGATTTCTTAATGTGTACATGGAGGAAAATCGGTTTTATACCTAAATGTAAAATTGTGGAATTTTTCCAAATGCATACGGGGTTTTGGCTTTATGCCAACTTTTGTAAGATAAAGAAAGTTAATTAACTTTAATATGTGAATTTAATAATTTAAAACAACTTGATATGGATTTCTAAATGTGTACATGCCAGAAAATCGGTTGTATACCTAAATGTAAAATTGTGGAATTTATCCAAACGCACTACCGTTATGGCTTTATGCCAACTTTAGTAAGATGAAGAAGGTTTATTAACTTTAATATGTGAAGCTAATGATTTGAAACAACTTGATATGGAATTCTAAATGTGTATATGCCAGAAAATCGGTTGTATGTATACCTAAATGTAAAATTGTGAAATTTTTCCAAATTTACTGCCGTTTTGGCTTTATGCCAACTTCAGTAAGATGAAGAAGGTTAATTAACTTTAATATGAGAATTCAACAATTTAAAACAACTTGATATGGATTTCTAAATGAGTACATGCAAGAAAGTCGGTTTTATACCTAAATGTAAAATTATGGTATTTTTTCCAAATGTACTGCCGTTATGGTCTTATGTCAACTTGAGTAAAATGATGAGGGTTATTTAACTTTATTATGTTAAGCTAATGATTTGAAGCAACTTGATAGGGATTGCTAAATGTTTAACTGCAGAAACATCGCTTTATATCTAAATGTACAATTCTAGAATATTTCTAAATGCACTGTTGTTATGGCTTTATGCGAACTTTAGTAAGATAAAGAAAGTTATATAACTTTAATATGTGAACTTAATAATTTGAAATAACTTGATATGGATTTCTAACTGTGTACATGCAAAAAAGTCGGTTTTATACCTAAATGTAAAATTATGGAATTTTTCCAAATGCATTCGGGGTTTTGGCTTTATGTTAACTTTTGTAAGATAAAGAAAGTTAATTAACTTTAATATGTGAATTTAATAATTTAAAACAACTTGATATGGATTTCTAAATGTGTACATGCCAGAAAATCGGTTGTATATCTAAATGTAAAATTGTGGCATTTATCCAATTGCACTGCCGTTTTGGCTTTATGCCAACTTTTGTAAGATGAAGAAAGTTAAATAACTTTAATATGTGAATTTAATAATTTAAAACAACTTGATATGAATTTTTAAATGTGTACATGCCAGAAAATCGGTTTTATACCTACTTGTAAAATTATGGAATTTTTCCAAATGCACTGCCGTTTTGGCTTTATGCCAACATCTGTAAGATGAAGAAAGTTAATTTACTTTAATATGTGAAATTAATAATTTGAAGTAACTTGATATAGATTTCTAAATGTGTACATGGAGGAAAATCGGTTTTATACCTAAATGTAAAATTGTGGAATTTTTCCAAATGCATACGGGGTTTTGGCTTTATGCCAACTTTTGTAAGATAAAGAAAGTTAATTAACTATAATATGTGAATTTAATAATTTAAAACAACTTGATATGGATTTCTAAATGTGTACATGCCAAAAAATCGGTTGTATACCTAAATGTAAAATTGTGGAATTTATCCAAATGCACTGCCGTTTTGGCTTTATGCCAACTTCAGTAAGATGAAGAAGGTTAATTAACTTTAATATGAGAAATTAATAATTTGAAACAACTTGATATGGATTTCTAAATGTGTACATGCCAGGAAAATCGGTTGTATATCTAAATGTAAAATTGTGGCATTTATCCAATTGCACTGGGTTTTGGCTTTATGCCAACTTTTGTAAGATAAAGAAAGTTGATTAACTTTAATATGTGAAGCTAATGATTTGAAACAACTTGATATGGAATTCTAAACGTGTACATGCCAGAAAATCGGTTGTATACCTAGATGTAAAATTGTGGAATTTATCCAAACGCACTACCGTTATGGCTTTATGCCAACTTTAGTAAGATGAAGAAGCTTAATTAACTTTAATATGTGAAGCTAATGATTTGAAACACCTTGATATGTAATTCTAAACGTGTACATGCCAGAAAATCGGTTGTATACCTAAATGTAAAATTGTGGAATTTTTCCAAATGCAATGCCGTTTTGGCTTTATGCCAACTTCAGTAAGATGAAGAAGGTTAATTAACTTTGATATGTAAAGCTAATGACTTGAAACAACTTGATATGGATTTCTTAATGTGTACATGGAGGAAAATCGGTTTTATACCTAAATGTAAAATTGTGGAATTTTTCCAAATGCATACGGGGTTTTGGCTTTATGCCAACTTTTGTAAGATAAAGAAAGTTAATTAACTTTAATATGTGAAGCTAATGATTTGGAACAACTCGATATGGAATTCTAAACGTGTACATGCCAGAAAATCGGTTGTATACCTAAATGTAAAATTGTGGAATTTATCCAAACGCACTACCGTTATGGCTTTATGCCAACTTTAGTAAGATGAAGTAGGTTAATTAACTTTAATATGTGAAGCTAATGATTTGAAACAACTTGATATGGAATTCTAAATGTGTACATGCCAGAAAATCGGTTGTATGTATACCTAAATGTAAAATTGTGAAATTTTTCCAAATTTACTGCCGTTTTGGCTTTATGGCAACTTCAGTAAGATGAAGAAGGTTAATTAACTTTAATATGAGAATTCAACAATTTAAAACAACTTGATATGGATTTCTAAATGAGTACATGCAAGAAAGTCGGTTTTATACCTAAATGTAAAATTATGGTATTTTTTCCAAATGTACTGCCGTTATGGTCTTATGTCAACTTGAGTAAAATGATGAGGGTTATTTAACTTTATTATGTTAAGCTAATGATTTGAAGCAACTTGATAGGGATTGCTAAATGTTTAACTGCAGAAACATCGCTTTATATCTAAATGTACAATTCTAGAATATTTCTAAATGCACTGTTGTTATGGCTTTATGCGAACTTTAGTAAGATAAAGAAAGTTATATAACTTTAATATGTGAACTTAATAATTTGAAATAACTTGATATGGATTTCTAACTGTGTACATGCAAAAAAGTCGGTTTTATACCTAAATGTAAAATTATGGAATTTTTCCAAATGCATTCGGGGTTTTGGCTTTATGCCAACTTTTGTAAGATAAAGAAAGTTAATTAACTTTAATATGAGAATTTAATAATTTAAAACAACTTGATATGGATTTCTAAATGTGTACATGCCAGAAAATCGGTTGTATATCTAAATGTAAAATTGTGGCATTTATCCAATTGCACTGCCGTTTTGGCTTTATGCCAACTTTTGTAAGATGAAGAAAGTTAAATAACTTTAATATGTGAATTTAATAATTTAAAACAACTTGATATGGATTTTTAAATGTGTACATGCCAGAAAATCGGTTTTATACCTACTTGTAAAATTATGGAATTTTTCCAAATGCACTGCCGTTTTGGCTTTATGCCAACATCTGTAAGATGAAGAAAGTTAATTAACTTTAATATGTGAAATTAATAATTTGAAGTAACTTGATATAGATTTCTAAATGTGTACATGGAGGAAAATCGGTTTTATACCTAAATGTAAAATTGTGGAATTTTTCCAAATGCATACGGGGTTTTGGCTTTATGCCAACTTTTGTAAGATAAAGAAAGTTAATTAACTATAATATGTGAATTTAATAATTTAAAACAACTTGATATGGATTTCTAAATGTGTACATGCCAAAAAATCGGTTGTATACCTAAATGTAAAATTGTGGAATTTATCCAAATGCACTGCCGTTTTGGCTTTATGCCAACTTCAGTAAGATGAAGAAGGTTAATTAACTTTAATATGAGAATTTAACAATTTAAAACAACTTGATATGGATTTCTAAATGTGTACATGCAAGAAAGTCGGTTTTATACCTAATGTAAAATTATGGAATTTTTCCAAATGCATTCGGGGTTTTGGCTTTATGCCAACTTTTGTAAGATGAAGAAAGTTAATTAACTTTAATATGTGAATTTAATAATTTAAAACAACTTGATATGGATTTCTAAATGTGTACATGTTTTATACTTAAATGTAAAATTGTGGAATTTTTTCCAAATGCACTGCCTTTATGGTCTTATGTCAACTTGAGTAAGATGGTGAGGGTTAATTATGTTTAATATGTGAAGCTAATGATTTGAAGCAACTTGATATGGATTTCTAAATGTGTACATGCTAGCAAATCGGTTTTATACCTAAATGAAAAATTGTGGAATTTTTCCAAATGCATTTCCGTTTTTGCTTTTTGCGAACTTCTATAAGATGAAGATTAATTAACTTTAATATGTTAAGATAATGATTTGAAGCAACCTGGTATGGATTTCTAAATGTGTACATGCAAGAAAGTCGGTTTTATACCTAAATGTAAAATTATGGAATTTTTCCAAATGCATTCGGGGTTTTGGCTTTATGCCAACTTTTGTAAGATGAAGAAAGTTAATTAACTTTGAAATGTGAATTTAATAATTTGAAGTAACTTGATATGGATTTCTAAATGTGTACATGCAAGAAAGTCGGTTTTATGCCTAAATGTAAAATTGTGGAATTTTTCCAAATGTACTGCCGTTTTGGCTTTATGGCAACTTCTGTAAGATGAAGAAAGTTAATTAACTTTAATATGTGAGTTTAATAATTTAAAACAACTTGATTTGGATTTCTAAATGTGTACATGCTAGAAAATAGGTTTTATACTTAAATGTGAAATTGTGGATTTTTTCCAAATGCATTCGGGGTTTTGGCTTTATGCCAACTTTTGTAAGGTGAAGAAAGTTAATTTACTTTAATATGTGAATTTAATAATTTAAAACAACTTGATATGGATTTCTAAATGTGTACATGCAAGAAAGTCGCTTTTGTACCCAAAAGTAAAATTGTGGAATTTTTCGAAATGTACTGCCGTTTACGCTTTATGCCAACTTCTGTAAGATGGAGAAAGTTAATTAACTTTAATGTGTGAATTTAATAATTTGAAGTAACTTGATATCGATTTCTAAATGTGTACATGCAAGAAAGTCGGTTTGATACCTAAATGTAAAATTGTGGAATTTTTCCAAATGTGCTGCCGTTAAGGCTTTATGCCAACTTCTGTAGGATGGAGAAAGTTAATTAACTTTAATGTGTGAATTTAAGAATTTGAAGTAACTATATATGGATTTCTAAATGTGTACATGCAAGAAAGTCGGTTTTATACCCCAATGAAAAATTGTGGAATTTTTCCAAATGCATTTCCGTTTTTGCTTTTTGCGAACTTCTGTAAGATGACGAAGGTTAATTAATTTTAATATGTTAAGATAATGATTTGAAGCAACTTGGTATGGATTTCTAAATGTGTACGTGCAAGAAAATCGGTTTTATACCTAAATGTAAAATTATGGAATTTTTCCAAATGCATTCGGGGTGTTGGCTTTATGCCAACTTTTGTAAGATGAAGAAAGTTAACTAACTTTAATATGTGAACTTAATAGTTCAAAACAACTTGATATGGATTTCTAAATGTGTACATGCCAGAAAATCGGTTTTATACCTAAATGTAAAATTATGGAATTTTTCCAAATGCATTCGGGGTTTTGGCTTTATGCCAACTTTTGTAAGGTGAAGAAAGTTAATTTACTTCAATATGTGAATTTAATAATTTAAAACAACTTGATATGGATTTCTAAATGTGTACATGTAAGAAAGTCGCTTTTAAACCCAAAAGTAAAATTGTGGAATTTCTCGAAATGTACTGCCGTTAACGCTTTATGCCAACTTCTATAAGATGGAGAAAGTTAATTAACTTTAATATGTGAATTTAATAATTTAAAACAACTTGATTTGGATTTCTAAATGTGTACATGCTAGAAAATCGGTTTTATACTTAAATGTGAAATTGTGGATTTTTTCCAAATGCATTGCCTTTTTTGATTTTTGCGAACTTCTGTAAGATGACGAAGGTTAATTAACTTTGATATGTTAAGCTAATGATTTGAAACAAATTGATATGCATTTCTAAATGTGTACATGCAAGAAAGTCGGTTTTATACCTAAATGTATAATTGCGGAATTTTTTCCAAATGTACTGCCGGTATGGTCTTATGTCAACTTGAGTGAGATGGTGAGGGTTAATTAACATCATACCTGTTAAGTTTTGATTACTAATCGTAATTATTAGTAATCTGATTACTTTGTATTTGAGAGCGAAGTAATTGATTATATTACGATTATCTTGGTCCCAAGTAGATTACGTAATGATTAAGATTACAAGTAATCAAAAAATAATCAGGATTACTCTGGATTACTGAAAAGAATCAAAAATAATCAAAATAAATAATTGATTCTTTTCAGTGATTCTTTTCGATTATTTTTGATTCTTTTTGATTCTTTTCAATCCAAAACCCCAAACAACTTTGGTCTTTTTGCTTTTTTTAATTTTTAATAAATTTTTTTATTCAATTTTGTACAACAAATAAAGATATTCAAGAGTCTTGAATCAAGGCATAATAACTAAATGTAACACCAAAAAAATAACAAACTTCATTTATAACAAAATAACAAGAAAAATATACATTAACTCCATTTAGAATTTGCTTTCAATAACACCAATTTCTCAAATGATAAGTCCGACATTGACTGGCGCCTTGGACTGTTCACTATCCCCGCAAAGGAAAATAACCTCTCTACTGGTGCTGAGGATGTCAGGGGAGTATTAAAGG
Source organism: Bactrocera tryoni (assembly GCF_016617805.1). NCBI lineage: Eukaryota > Metazoa > Arthropoda > Insecta > Diptera > Tephritidae > Bactrocera > Bactrocera tryoni. The sequence continues at coordinate 62,085 of NW_024395610.1, read as the reverse complement.
CAACAAAAGCTTCTTTTAGACTGCAATGTTTTACCCAAGTGTCGTCTGTTCTTGAATTGTCATTTAAGTAACAGAAAAAGTGATGGGTCAAAAAAGCCCGACGATCACTAGCACTTGGCTCAGGAGTAGCATTTGTTAATTCTTCGTTATCTGTGTCTGTATAAAGATAAATGAATTTAATAAAAATAATCTAAGAATATTCAAGCAATCCTACCGCTGAGGTCAAAATCAAAGTGCCTATTATTTGCAAATAATTCATTACTTTTCAATATTTGTGCATTGAAAGCACGATTATCTTTTGCATAGAAATCGCAAATTGTGTTTAAAACCCTGGTACTTATGTCCGCTGCTGTCACCTCCGGTTTTATCCTTTGCAACACCTTGATCCAGCTCATTTTAATATCTGGAGTTAGTACAGTTGCCGCTAGTGCTATATTGGCCTCCGGTTTTAAAGTAAAAAATGCGTCAAACCGATCTCTCAAACGCTGCTCCAACTTAGCAACCACAGAGGAAACTTGCTGCATTTCTGGCTTGTTTTGCAGCTTATTTAATCTATTGCTGAGGGTCATCAGAGTCGGAATTAAGCAGCCTGCATAGAATATACACTTACTTAATGTGAAACCGATAAAAAAAAAAATATACATTTTACCGTAATTCACGTTATTTTCTCCTTGAAGGTAGTCCAAGGCACGAGCAATAGGCCCCATCAACAACTGGTACATCTCCAAATACTGCAAATCGCTCGGAGAAAATTGTGACAAGCTGAGTCTTTCGCACAAAGTATTCAACTTGTCCTTGGCCCAAAGTATCTTCGTTACTGCGTCGAACAGTGAATTCCACCGAGGCACAAGCAATGTCGATCCCAAGCATTCCACAATAATTTCCGACGACTTCGGCCATTTGCACTTCCTCCACAAGGCGTTGCATTTTTCGAATGTCTTGAAAATATTCTCTTTAGTACATTATAGTTCAACAAAATCGTTAACAATTTTTAGTTACCATCGAATGTTGGATATATAAAGCCTGCTCACTTCTCAAAATCTTCACGTAATCGGCGGAAGCAAGTAAATTCAGCGTGTGGCTGCAACATCGAAGATGCTTTGGCAGCAGCAGCTCGTTTTGGAAAACTGGCAAATCGTTTTCGCTTTCATCTTCATGAGAAGTTTCAGTTTCCGTACACCCGTACTCCTTGAAAGCCTTAACAAAATTGGATCCATTGTCTGTCACCGTCATAATAACATTGGACGGGCTCAGACCAAAGCCGGCATTAATTTCGGCAATGATTTGCGCAATTTTTTCAGCTGAGTGCACGCCGAATATTCTCCTGCAAGCAAGAGCAGCCGACTTGCGTTCCAGGTTCTCTGTGAGCCAATGGCAAGTATACCCCAAAAAGCTCCGGTGGTTCCCAGACCAAATATCCCCGGTTGTACAGAAGTGTTTTACGGAGACCATTTCCGACTTGATTTTGTGTACCACTTCACCATAATGCTCCTTCAATTTTTTTACAGCTGCTTGCCTGCTCATTATCTTCATGCCACTGGTCTGCAAGAGGTCTATGAAAGACCTTCTTTCTAAAATTGAGACAGGCAGTGCTCCATCAACAATAGCATGCAAAAGCTTTCTATCGAAGGCAGCTTGCGCAGAATTGCCAAAAGGGCTGCCCGACTTCAAACTTTTGTATTCCGCATACAATTCGCTATGTTTGACCCGTAAATGCTTCACAAAATTGGAAGTCACGTCACCAGTAGCTCTTATCTTCCGATCACATCCGACACATTTTGCAATTGTCGACATCTTATTCTGATCAGAAATCTGTGAATTCATATGTATATGAATATAATTTTCAAAGTTCAATTCATTAAACACTTACAACAACACCAAACACAACAATTTAAATTTTAAAACAAACAATACTAAAACAACCCTAACTAATTTGAACCATATGCACATAAAAACTAACTTTTACAATATCCGTATAAAATCTCGCGTTGAAAATAGTTTTTCCAGACACCTCAAAAGACTGGTTTTTTATAGAGCTTCCAGAATTTCTTTTGAAGACCCTTCTCCTCGTGCGGGGACTTGGCACGTAATTCTTGTCCAAAATTTCATCATCACTTGAGAAGTCGCTTTCTCCAAAAACAGTTTGTGACATGTTATCTTCAAATGGAGCGTTTTTGCACACAAAACACAATTAATAAGAACTGACTGACACCTGAAGTATGAAGGATAGGTTATATGATTGCACTTTATAAGCTCTTGTTTGACTTGTTAACGTAAGCGTACCAACAAGTTAACAACCGTTCTTGAATTCTAACACTACTTCCTTCAGCATTGTTGTTTTTCATACAGGTGCAAATATTTAATAAAAAAATTTCTTAAAATTAAAAGAGAAAAGTTGTTTGGTATTTTGGATTGAAAGTAATCAAAAATAATCGCTGAAAAGAATTAATTATTTATTTTGATTATTTTTGATTATTTTCATTAATTTATAATAATCCTTATTATTTTTTGATTCTTTATAATCGTAATCATTACGTAATCCCAATATTTCATACGCATAATTAAATAATCATTACGACTCTTTTTAGAAAATAATCTAACCGATTACTAATCGTAATCATAATTTAACAGCTATGATTAACATTAATATGTTAAGCTAATGATTTGACGAAACTTGATATGGATTTCTTAATGTTTAAATGCCAGAAAATGGGTTTATACCTAAATGTAAAATTGTGGAATTTTTCCAAATGCACTGCCATTATGGCCTTATGCCAACTTAAGTAAGATGAAGAAAGTTAATTAACTTTGATATGTGAAGCTAATGATTTGAAGCAACTTGATATGTATTTCTAAATGCGTACATGCCAGAAAATCGGTTTTATACCTAAATGTAAAATTATGGAATTTTTCCAAATGCATTCGGGGTTTTGGCTTTATGCCAACTTTTGTAAGATGAACAAAGTTAATTAACTTTAATATGTGAATTTAATAATTTAAAACAACTTGATATGGATTTCTAAATGTGTACATGCAAGAAAGTCGCTTTTGTACCCAAAAGTAAAATTGTGGAATTTTTCGAAATGTACTGCCGTTTACGCTTTATGCCAACTTCTGTAAGATGGAGAAAGTTAATTAACTTTAATGTGTGAATTTAATAATTTGAAGTAACTTGATATCGATTTCTAAATGTGTACATGCAAGAAAGTCGGTTTTATACCTAAATGGAAAATTGTGGAATATTTCCAAATGCATTGCCTTTTTTGCTTTTTGCGAACTTCTGTTAGATGACGAAGGTTAATTAACTTTGATATGTTAAGCTAATGATTTGAAGCAAATTGATATGGATTTCTAAATGTGTACATTCAAGAAAGTCGGTTTTATACCTAAATGCAAAGGTATGGAATTTTTCCAAATGCACTGCCGTTTTGGCTTTATGCCACCTTCTGTAAGATGAAGAAAGTTAATTAACTTTAATAAGTGAATTTAATAATTTGAAGTAACTTGTGTGGATTTCTAAATGTGTACATGCACGAAAGTCGGTTATATACCTAAATGTATAATTGTGGAATTTTTTCCAAATGCTCAGCCGGTATGGTCTTATGTCAAATTGAGTAAGATGGTGAGGGTTAATTACAATTAATATGTTAAGCTAATGATTTGACGAAACTTGACATGGATTTCTTAATGTTTAAATGCCAGAAAATGGGTTTATACCTAAATGTAAAATTGTGGAATTTTTACAAATGCACTGCCATTATGGCCTTATGACAACTTAAGTAAGATGAAGAAAGTTAATTAACTTTGATATGTGAAGCTAATGATTTGAAGCAACTTGATATGGATTGCTAAATGTGTACATGCCAGAAAATCGGTTGTATACCTAAATGTAAAATTGTGGATTTTTTCCAAATGCATTTCCGTTTTTGCTTTTTGCGAACTTCTGTAAGATGGCGAAGGTTAATTAATTTTAATATGCTAAGATAATGATTTGAAGCAACTTGGTATGGATTTCTAAATGTGTACATGCAAGAAAATCGGTTTTATACCTAAATGTAAAATTATGGAATTTTTCCAAATGCATTCGGGGTTTTGGCTTAATGCCAACTTTTGTAAGATGAAGAAAGTTAACTAACTTTAATATGTGAACTTAATAGTTCAAAACAACTTGATATGGATTTCTAAATGTGTACATGCCAGAAAATCGGTTTTATACCTAAATGCAAAATTGTGGAATTTTTCCAAATGTGCTGCCGTTAAGGCTTTATGCCAACTTCTGTAAGATGAAGAAAGTTGATTAATTTAATATGTGAATTTAATAATTTAAAACAAATTGATTTGGATTTCTAAATGTGTAAATGCAAGAAAGTCGGTTTTATACCCCAATGAAAAATTGTGGAATTTTTCCAAATGCATTTCTGTTTTTGCTTTTTGCGAACTTCTGTAAGATGACGAAGGTTAATTAATTTTAATATGTTAAGATAATGATTTGAAGCAACTTGGTATGGATTTCTAATGGTGAAATGTGTGTTATACCCAAAAGTAAAATTGTGGAATTTTTCGAAATGTACTGCCGTTTACGCTTTATGCCAACTTCTGTAAGATGGAGAAAGTTAATTAACTTTAATGTGTGAATTTAATAATTTGAAGTAACTTGATATCGATTTCTAAATGTGTACATGCAAGAAAGTCTGTTTTATACCTAAATGTAAATATGTGGAATTTTTCCAAATGCACTGCCATTATGGCCTTATGCGAACTTTAGTAAGATGAAGAAAGTTAATTAACTTTAATATGTTAAGATAATGATTTTGAGCAACTTGATATGGATTTCTAAATGTGAACATGCCAGAAAATCGGTTTTATACCTAAATGTAAAATTATGGATTTTTTCCAAATGCATTCGGGATTTTGGCTTTATGCCAATATTTGTAAGATGAAGAAAGTTAATTAACTTTAATATGTGAATTTAATAATTTAAAACAACTTGATATGGATTTCTAAAAGTGTACATGCCAGAATATCGGTTTTATACCTAAATGTAAAATTGTGGAATTTTTCCAAATGCACTACCGTTATGGCTTTATGCCAACTTTAGTTAGATGAAGAAAGTTAATTAACTTTAATGTGTGAATTTAAGAATTTGAAGTAACTATATATGGATTTCTAAATGTGTACATGCAAGAAAGTCGGTTTTATACCCCAATGAAAAATTGTGGAATTTTTCCAAATGCATTTCCGTTTTTGCTTTTTGCGAACTTCTGTAAGATGACGAAGGTTAATTAATTTTAATATGTTAAGATAATGATTTGAAGCAACTTGGTATGGATTTCTAAATGTGTACGTGCAAGAAAATCGGTTTTATACCTAAATGTAAAATTATGGAATTTTTCCAAATGCATTCGGGGTGTTGGCTTTATGCCAACTTTTGTAAGATGAAGAAAGTTAACTAACTTTAATATGTGAACTTAATAGTTCAAAACAACTTGATATGGATTTCTAAATGTGTACATGCCAGAAAATCGGTTTTATACCTAAATGTAAAATTATGGAATTTTTCCAAATTCATTCGGGGTTTTGGCTTTATGCCAACTTTTGTAAGGTGAAGAAAGTTAATTTACTTTAATATGTGAATTTAATAATTTAAAACAACTTGATATGGATTTCTAAATGTGTACATGCAAGAAAGTCGCTTTTGTACCCAAAAGTAAAATTGTGGAATTTTTCGAAATGTACTGCCGTTTACGCTTTATGCCAACTTCTGTAAGATGGAGAAAGTTAATTAACTTTAATGTGTGAATTTAATAATTTGAAGTAACTTGATATCGATTTCTAAATGTGTACATGCAAGAAAGTCGGTTTTATACCTAAATGGAAAATTGTGGAATATTTCCAAATGCATTGCCTTTTTTGCTTTTTGCGAACTTCTGTTAGATGACGAAGGTTAATTAACTTTGATATGTTAAGCTAATGATTTGAAACAAATTGATATGGATTTCTAAATGTGTACATTCAAGAAAGTCGGTTTTATACCTAAATGCAAAGGTATGGAATTTTTCCAAATGCACTGCCGTTTTGGCTTTATGCCACCTTCTGTAAGATGAAGAAAGTTAATTAACTTTAATATGTGAATTTAATAATTTGAAGTAACTTGTGTGGATTTCTAAATGTGTACATGCACGAAAGTCGGTTATATACCTAAATGTATAATTGTGGAATTTTTTCCAAATGCTCAGCCGGTATGGTCTTATGTCAAATTGAGTAAGATGGTGAGGGTTAATTACCATTAATATGTTAAGCTAATGATTTGACGAAACTTGACATGGATTTCTTAATGTTTAAATGCCAGAAAATGGGTTTATACCTAAATGTAAAATTGTGGAATTTTTACAAATGCACTGCCATTATGGCCTTATGACAACTTAAGTAAGATGAAGAAAGTTAATTAACTTTGATATGTGAAGCTAATGATTTGAAGCAACTTGATATGGATTGCTAAATGTGTACATGCCAGAAAATCGGTTGTATACCTAAATGTAAAATTGTGGATTTTTTCCAAATGCATTTCCGTTTTTGCTTTTTGCGAACTTCTGTAAGATGGCGAAGGTTAATTAATTTTAATATGCTAAGATAATGATTTGAAGCAACTTGGTATGGACTTCTAAATGTGTACATGCAAGAAAATCGGTTTTATACCTAAATGTAAAATTATGGAATTTTTCCAAATGCATTCGGGGTTTTGGCTTTATGCCAACTTTTGTAAGATGAAGAAAGTTAACTAACTTTAATTTAATTTTATACCTAAATGTAAAATTATGGATTTTTTCCAAATGCATTCGGGATTTTGGCTTTATGCCAATATTTGTAAGATGAAGAAAGTTAATTAACTTTAATATGTGAATTTAATAATTTAAAACAACTTGATATGGATTTCTAAATGTGTACATGCAAGAAAGTCGGTTTGATACCTAAATGCAAAATTGTGGAATTTTTCCAAAAGTGCTGCCGTTAAGGCTTTATGCCAATTTCTGTAGGATGGAGAAAGTTAATTAACTTTAATGTGTGAATTTAAGAATTTGAAGTAACTATATATGGATTTCTAAATGTGTACATGCAAGAAAGTCGGTTTTATACCCCAATGAAAAATTGTGGAATTTTTCCAAATGCATTTCCGTTTTTGCTTTTTGCGAACTTCTGTAAGATGGCGAAGGTTAATTAATTTTAATATGCTAAGATAATGATTTGAAGCAACTTGGTATGGATTTCTAAATGTGTACATGCAAGAAAATCGGTTTTATACCTAAATGTAAAATTATGGAATTTTTCCAAATGCATTCGGGGTTTTGGCTTTATGCCAACTTTTGTAAGATGAAGAAAGTTAACTAACTTTAATATGTGAACTTAATAGTTCAAAACAACTTGATATGGATTTCTAAATGTGTACATGCCAGAAAATCGGTTTTATACCTAAATGTAAAATTATGGAATTTTTCCAAATGCATTCGGGGTTTTGGCTTTATGCCAACTTTTGTAAGGTGAAGAAAGTTAATTTACTTTAATATGTGAATTTAATAATTTAAAACAACTTGATATGGATTTCTAAATTTGTACATGCAAGAAAGTCGGTTTTATACCTAAATGTAAAATTGTGGAATTTTTCCAAATGTACTGCCGTTTTGGCTTTATGCCAATTTCTGTAAGATGAAGAAAGTTATTAACTTTAATGTATGAATTTAATAATTTGAAGTAACTTGATATCGATTTTTAAATGTGTACATGCTAGAAAGTCGGTTTTATACCTAAATGTAAAATTGTGGAATTTTTCCAAATGTACTGCCGTTTTGGCTTTATGCCAACTTCTGTAAGATGAAGAAAGTTAATTAACTTTAATATGTGAATTTAATAATTTAAAACAAATTGATTTGATTTCTAAATGTGTAAATGCAAGAAAGTCGGTTTTATACCCCAATGAAAAATTGTGGAATTTTTCCAAATGCATTTCCGTTTTTGCTTTTTGCGAACTTCTGTAAGATGACGAAGGTTAATTAATTTTAATATGTTAAGATAATGATTTGAAGCAACTTGGTATGGATTTCTAATGGTGAAATGTGTGTTATACCCAAAAGTAAAATTGTGGAATTTTTCGAAATGTACTGCCGTTTACGCTTTATGCCAACTTCTGTAAGATGGAGAAAGTTAATTAACTTTAATGTGTGAATTTAATAATTTGAAGTAACTTGATATCGATTTCTAAATGTGTACATGCAAGAAAGTCTGTTTTATACCTAAATGTAAAATTGTGGAATTTTTCCAAATGTACTGCCGTTTTGGCTTTATGCCAACTTCTGTAAGATAAAGAAAGTTAATTAACTTTAATATGTGAATTTAATAATTTAAAACAACTTGACTTGGATTTATAAATGTGTACATGCTAGAAAATAGGTTTTATACTTAAATGTGAAATTGTAGATTTTTTCCAAATGCATTGCCTTTTTTGCTTTTTTCGAACTTCTGTAAGATGACGAAGGTTAATTAACTTTGATATGTTAAGCTAATGATTTGAAACAAATTGATATGGATTTCTAAATGTGTACATGCCAGAAAATCGGTTGTATACCTAACTGTAAAATTGTGGAATTTTTTCAAATGCTCTGCCGGTATGGTCTTATGTCAACTTGAGTGAGATGGTGAGGGTTAATTAACATTAATATGTTAAGCTAATGATTTGACGAAACTTGATATGGATTTGTTAATGTTTAAATGCCAGAAAATGGGTTTATACCTAAATGTATAATTGTGGAATTTTTCCAAATGCACTGCCATTATGGCCTTATGCCAACTTAAGTAAGATGAAGAAAGTTAATCAACTTTGATATGTGAAGCTAATGATTTGAAGCAACTTGATATGGATTTCTAAATGTGTACATGCCAGAAAATCGGTTTTATACCTAAATGTAAAATTATGGAATTTTTCCAAATGCATTCGGGGTTTTGGCTTTATGCCAAATTTTTTAAGATGAACAAAGTTAATTAACTTTAATATGTGAATTTAATAATTTAAAACAACTTGATATGGATTTCTAAATGTGTGCATGCAAGAAAGTCGCTTTTATACCCAAAAGTAAAATTGTGGAATTTGTCGAAATGTACTGCCGTCAACTTCTGTAAGATGGAGAAAGTTAATTAACTTTAGTGTGTGAATTTAATGATTTGAAGTAACTTGATATCGATTTCTAAATGTGTACATGCAAGAATGTCGGTTTTATACCTAAATGGAAACTTGTGGAATATTTACAAATGCATTGCCTTTTTTGCTTTTTGCGAACTTCTGTAAGATGTCGAAGGTTAATTATATTTGTTATGTTAATCTAATGATTTGAAACAAATTGATATGGATTTCTAAATGTTTACATGCCAGAAAATCGGTTTTATACCTACATGTAAAATTCTGGAATTTTTTCCAAATGCACTGCCGTTTTGGCTTTATGCCAACTTTTGTAAGATGAAGAAAGTTAATTAACTTTAATATGTGAATTTAATAATTTAAAACAACTTGATATGGATTTCTAAATGTGTACATGCAAGAAAGTCGGTTTTATACCTAAATGTAAAATTGTGGAAATTTTCCAAATGTACTGCCGTTTTGGCTTTATGCCAACTTCTGTAAGATGGAGAAAGTTAATTAACTTTAATGTGTGAATTTAATAATTTAAAGTAACTTGATATGGATTTCTAAATGAGTACATGCAAGAAAGTCGGTTTTATACCTAAATGAAAAATTGTGGAATTTTTCCAAATGCATTTCAGTTTTTGCTTTTTGCGAACTTCTGTAAGATGACGAAGGTTAATTAACTTTGATATGTTAAGCTAATGATTTGAAACAACTTGATATGGATTTCTAAATGTGTACATGCAAGAAAGTCGGTTTTATACCTAAATGTAAAATTGTGGAATTTTTCCAAATTCACTGCCGTTTTGGCTTTATGCCAACTTCTGTAAGATGAAGAAAGTTAATTAACTTTAATATGTGAATTTAATAAATTGAAGTAACTTGATATGGATTTCTAAATGTGTACATGCCCGAAAGTCGGTTTTATACCTAAATGTAAAATTGTGGAATTTTTTCCAAATGCACTGCCTTTATGGTCTTATGTCAACTTGAGTAGATGGTGAGGGTTAATTAAGTTTAATATGTGAAGCTAATGATTTGAAGCAACTTGATATGGATTTCTAAATGCGTACATGCAAGAAAGTCGGTTTTATACAAAAATGTAAAATTATGGAATTTTTCAAAATTCACTGCCGTTTAGGCTTTATGCCAACTTCGGTAAGATGAAGAAAGTTAATTTACTTTATTATATTAATTTAATAATTTGAAGCAACTTGATATAGATTTCTAAATGTGTACATGCAAGAAAGTGGGTTTTATACCTAAATGTAAAGTTATGAAATTTTTTCCAAATGCACTGCTTTTATGGTCTTATGTCAACTTGAGTAAAATGGTGAGGGTTAATCAGTTAACTTAAGTATGTATAGCTAATGATCTGACGTAACTTGATGTGGATTTCGAAATGTTTAAATGCCAGAAAATCGGTTTTATACCTAAATGTAAAAAAGTGGAATTATCCCAAATGCACTGCCGTTATGGCTTTATGACAACTTTAGTAAGATGAAGAAAGTTAATTAACTTTAGTATGTGAATTTACTAATTTGAAGCAACTTGATATGGATTTATAAATGTGTACATGCAAGAAAGTCGGTTTTATACCTAAATGTGAAGTTATGAAATTTTTTCCAATACACTGCCGTTATGGTCTTATGTCAAGTTGAATAAAATGGTGAGGGTTAATCAATTAACTATAAACTTAACTTGATATGGATTTCTAAATGTATACATGCCAGAAAATCGGTTTTATACCTAAATGTAAAGTTGTGGAATTTTTCCAAACGCACTACCGTTATGGCTTTATGCCAACTTTAGTAAGAGGAAAAAAGTTAATTAACTTTAATATGTGAAGCTAATGATTTGAAGCAACTTGATATGGATTTCTAAATGTGTACATGCCAGAAAATCGGTTGTATACCTAACTTTAAAACTGTCGAATTTTTCCAAATGCTCTGCCGGTTTGGCTTTTTGCGAACTTCTGTAAGAGGACGAAGGTTAATTAACTTTAATATGTGAATTTTATAATTTGAAGTAACTTGATATGGATTTCTAAATGTGTACATGCAAGAAAGTCGGTTTTATGCCTAAATGTAAAATTGTGGAATTTTTCTAAATGTACTGCCGTTTTGGCTTTATGCCAACTTCTGTAAGATGAAGAAAGTTAATTAACTTTAATATGTGAATTTAATAATTTGAAGTAACTTGATATGGGTTTCTAAATGAGTACATGCAGGAAAGTCGGTTTTATACCTAAATGAAAAATTGTGGAATTTTAAATTGTGGAAAATTAATTAACTTTGATATGTTAAGCTAATGATTTGAAACAAATTGATATGGATTTCTAAATGTGTACATGCAAGAAAGTCGGTTTTATACCTAATTGTAAAATTGTGGAATTTTTCCAAATGCACTGCCGTTTTGGCTTTATGCCAACTTCGGTAAGATGAAGAAAGTTTATTAACTTTAATGTGTGAATTTAATAATTTGAAGTAACTTGATATGGATTTCTAAATGTGTACATTCAAGAAAGTCTGTTTTATGCCTAAATGTAAAATTGTTGAATTTTTCCAAATGTACTACCGTTTTGGCTTTATGCCAACTTCTGTAAGATGAAGAAAGTTAATTTACTTTTATATGTGAATTTAATAATTTGAAGTAACGTGATATCGATTTCTAAATGTGTACATGCAAGAAAGTCGGTTTTATACCTAAATGAAAAATTGTGGAATTTTTCCAAATGCATTGCCGCTTTTGCTTTTTGCGAACTTCTGTAAGATGACGAAGGTTAATTAACTTTGATATGTTAAGCTAATGATTTGAAACAAATTGGTATGGATTTCTAAATGAGTACATGCAGGAAAGTCGGTTTTATACCTAAATGAAAAATTGTGGAATTTTTCCAAATGCATTGCCGCTTTTGCTTTTTGCGAACTTCTGTAAGATGACGAAGGTTAATTAACTTTGATATGTTAAGCTAATGATTTGAAACAAATTGATATGGATTTCTAAATGTGTACATGCAAGAAAGTCGGTTTTATACCTAAATGTAAAATTGTGGAATTTTTCCAAATGTACTGCCGTTTTGGCTTTATGCCAACTTCTGTAAGATGAAGAAAGTTAATTAACTTTTATATGTGAATTTAATAATTTGAAGTAACGTGATATCGATTTCTAAATGTGTACATGCAAGAAAGTCGGTTTTATACCTAAATGAAAAATTGTGGAATTTTTCCAAATGCATTGCCGCTTTTGCTTTTTGCGAACTTCTGTAAGATGACGAAGGTTAATTAACTTTATTATGTTAAGCTAATGTTTCGAAACACCTTGATATGGATTTCTAAATGTTAACATGCACGAAAGTCCGTTTTATACCTAAATGTATAATTGTGGAATTTTTTCCAAATGCACTGCCGTTATGGTCTTATGTCAACTTGAGTAAGATGGTGAGGGTTAATTAATATTAATATGTTAAGCTAATGATTTGATGTAACTTGATATGGATTTATTAATAATTAAATGCCAGAAAATGGGTTTGCTAAATGAGCACCTGACCCTTCTCTTAATATAATATAACTACACCCCACACCATACTCAACACATCATCTTTCATCCCACACTACATACACCACACTCAACACATCATCTTCTCATCCCACACTACATACAACAACTCATCGCATCATCATCTAATCCACACCTTTCGCACCACACATGAGGACACCAAACACAATCAACAAAAGGAACTGGCGGACGGCGAAAAAGCCTCTTTTTGATTCGACCCGTTCGCTGATCCATACGTGTCACACCAGTCGTCAATCGTTCTCCCGCATCTAATTATCTAATTCGCTTGCATACTTGCTAAGGCATCGCCAAATCAACGGGTAAATGCCGCGAGTTTTTATCAACAGTCTTTTCAGGGTTTTATACCTAAACGTAAAATTGTGGAATTTTTCCAAATGCACTGCCATTATGTCCTTACGCCAACTTCAGTAAGATGAAGAAAGTTAATTAACTTTAATATGTGAAGCTAATGATTTGATGCAACTTGATATGGATTTCTAAATGTGTACATGCCAAAAAATCGGTTGTATACCTAAATGTAAAATTGTGGAATTTTTCCAAATGCACTGCGGTTTTGGCTTTATGCGAACTTCAGTAAGATGAAGAAGGTTAATTAACTTTGATATGTTAAGATAATGATTTGAAGCAACTTGATATGGATTTCTAAATGTGTACATGCAAGAAAGTCGGTTTTATACCTAAATGTAAAATTGTGGAATTTTTCCAAATGTACTGCCGTTTTGGCTTTATGCCAACTTCTGTAAGATGAAGAAAGTTAATTAACTTTAATATGTGAATTTAATAATTTAAAACAACTTGATATGGATTTCTAAATGTGTACATGCAAGAAAGTCGGTTTTATACCTAAATGTAAAATTGTGGAATTTTTCCAAATTCACTGCCCTTTTGGCTTTATGCCAACTTCTGTAAGATGAAGAAAGTTAATTAACTTTAATATGTGAATTTAATAAATTGAAGTAACTTGATATGGATTTCTAAATGTGTACATGCCCGAAAGTCGGTTTTATACCTAAATGTAAAATTGTGGAATTTTTTCCAAATGCACTGCCTTTATGGTCTTATGTCAACTTGAGTAGATGGTGAGGGTTAATTAAGTTTAATATGTGAAGCTAATGATTTGAAGCAACTTGTTATGGATTTCTAAATGCGTACATGCAAGAAAGTCGGTTTTATACAAAAATGTAAAATTATGGAATTTTTCAAAATTCACTGCCGTTTAGGCTTTATGCCAACTTCGGTAAGATGAAGAAAGTTATTTAACTTTATTATATTAATTTAATAATTTGAAGCAACTTGATATAGATTTCTAAATGTGTACATGCAAGAAAGTCGGTTTTATACCTAAATGTAAAGTTATGAAATTTTTTCCAAATGCACTGCTTTTATGGTCTTATGTCAACTTGAGTAAAATGGTGAGGGTTAATCAATTAACTTAAGTATGCATAGCTAAAGATCTGACGTAACTTGATGTGGGTTTCGAAATGTTTAAATGCCAGAAAATCGGTTTTATACCTAAATGTAAAAAAGTGGAGTTATCCCAAATGCACTGCCGTTATGGCTTTATGACAACTTTAGTAAGATGAAGAAAGTTAATTAACTTTAATATGTGAATTTACTAATTTGAAGCAACTTGATATGGATTTATAAATGTGTACATGCAAGAAAGTCGGTTTTATACCTAAATGTAAAATTATGGAATTTTTCCAAATGTACTGCAGTTTTGGCTTTATGCCAGCTTCTGTAAGATGAAGAAAGTTAATTAACTTTAATATGTGAATTTAATAATTTGAAGTAACTTGTGTGGATTTCTAAATGTGTACATGCACGAAAGTCGGTTTTATACCTAAATGTATAATTGTGGAATTTTTTCCAAATGCACTGCCGTTATGGTCTTATGTCAACTTGAGTAAGATGGTGAGGGTTAATTAATATTAATATGTGTGGAGGTTTTGAATAAAAGACGGGTTTTTAACTTAGTTGAATACGAATTGATGTTTCTTTATTCAGGTTTTATTCAACTATCTTGTTCGTCTCTAGTCAAGCGCACGCTTAGTTCAATTCGTCAAGTTAGTATTCTGTGTGTAAAGTAAGTAGGGTTGCGTTTTTAAGTAGTCAGTAGTTACGTCCACTACGTGTCGTTCTTCCGTAAGCCATTCCTACATTCGGCCGTCCTGATAAGTCGTTCGACCCGAACGAAGGATTCCAAGACTTCATATATTCCGCAACAGATGCAACTTGATATGGATTTCTAAATGTGTACATGCCAAAAAATCGGTTGTATACCTAAATGTAAAATTGTGGAATTTTTCCAAATGCACTGCGGTTTTGGCTTTATGCGAACTTCAGTAAGATGAAGAAGGTTAATTAACTTTAATATGTGAAGCTAATGATTTGATGCAACTTGATATGGATTTCTAAATGTGTACATGCCAAAAAATCGGTTGTATACCTAAATGTAAAATTGTGGAATTTTTCCAAATGCACTGCGGTTTTGGCTTTATGCGAACTTCAGTAAGATGAAGAAGGTTAATTAACTTTGATATGTTAAGATAATGATTTGAAGCAACTTGATATGGATTTCTAAATGTTTACATGCAAGAAAGTCGGTTTTATACCTAAATGTAAAATTGTGGAATTTTTCCAAATGTACTGCCGTTTTGGCTTTATGCCAACTTTTGTAAGATGAAGAAAGTTAATTAACTTTAATATGTGAATTTAATAATTTAAAACAACTTAATATGGATTTCTAAATGTGTACATGCAAGAAAGTCGGTTTTATACCTTAATGTAAAAAAAGTGGAATTATCCCAAATGCACTGCCGTTGTGGCTTTATGACAACTTTAGTAAGATGAAGAAAGTTAATTAACTTTAATATGTGAATTTGCTAATTTGAAGCAACTTGATATGGATTTATAAATGTGTACATGCAAGAAAGTCGGTTTTATACCTAAATGTAAAGTTATGAAATTTTTTCCAATACACTGCCGTTATGGTCTTATGTCAAGTTGAGTAAAATGGTGAGGGTTAATCAATTAACTATTAACTTAACTTGATATGGATTTCTAAATGTATACATGCCAGAAAATCGGTTTTATACCTAAATGTAAAGTTGTGGAATTTTTCCAAACGCACTACCGTTATGGCTTTATGCCAACTTTAGTAAGATGACGAAGGTTAATTAACTTTAATATGTGAAGATAATGATTCGAAACACCTTGATATGGATTTCTAAATGTTTACATGCACGAAAGTCCGTTTTATACCTAAATGTATAATTGTGGAATTTTTTCCAAATGCACTGCCGTTATGGTCTTATGTCAACTTGAGTAAGATGGTGAGGGTTAATTAATATTAATATGTTAAGCTAATGATTTGACGTAACTTGATATGGATTTATTAATAATTAAATGCCAGAAAATGGGTTTGCTAAATGAGCACCTGACCCCTCTCTTAATATAATATAACTACACCCCACACCATACTCAACACATCATCTTTCATCCCACACTACACACACCACACTCAACACATCATCTTCTCATCCCACACTACATACAACAACTCATCGCATCATCATCTAATCCACACCTTTCGCACCACACATGAGGACACCAAACACAATCAACAAAAGGAACTGGCGGACGGCGAAAAAGCCTCTTTTTGATTCGACCCGTTCGCTGATCCATACGTGTCACACCAGTCGTCAATCGTTCTCCCGCATCTAATTATCTAATTCGCTTGCATACTTGCTAAGGCATCGCCAAATCAACGGGTAAGTGCCGCGAGTTTTTATCAACAGTCTTTTCAGGGTTTTATACCTAAACGTAAAATTGGGGAATTTTTCCAAATGCACTGCCATTAGGGCCTTATACCAACTTAAGTAAGATGAAGAAAGTTAATTAACTTTAATATGTGAAGATAATGATTTGAAGCAACTTGATATGGATTTCTAAATGTGTACATGCCAGAAAATCGGTTGTATACCTAAATGTAAAATTGTAGAATTTTTCCAAATGCACTGCGGTTTTGGCTTTATGCGATCTTCTGTAAGATGACGAAGGTTAATTAACTTTGATATGTGAAGCTAATGATTTGAAACAATTTGATATGGATTTCTGAATGTGTAAATGCACGAAAGTCGGTTGTATACCTAAATGTAAAAATATGGAATTTTTCCAAATGCACTGCCGTTTTGGCTTTATGCCAACTTCTGTAAGATGAAGAAAGTTTATTAACTTTAATATGTGAATTTAATAATTTGAAGTAACTCGATATCGATTTCTATATGTGTACATGCAAGAAATTCGGTTTTATACCTAAATGAAAAATTGTGGAATTTTTCCAAATGCATTGCCGTTTTTGCTTTCTGCGAACTTCTGTAAGATGACGAAGGTTAATTAACTTTGATATGTTAAGCTAATGATTTGAAACAACTTGATATGGATTTCTGAATGTGTAAGTGCACGAAAGTCGGTTGTATACCTAAATGTAAAAATATGGAATTTTTCCAAATGCACTGCCATTTTGGCTTTATGCCAAATTTATACTATACCTAAATGTAAAATTATGGAATTTTTCCAAATGCATTCGGATTTTTGGCTTTATGCCAACTTTTGTAAGATGAGGAAAGTTAATTAACTTTATTATGTGAATTTAATAATTTGAAGCAACTTGATATGGATTTCTAAATGTGTACATGCAGGTAAATCGCGTTTATACTTAAATGTAAAATTGTGGAATTTTTCCAAATGCACTGCCGTTTTGGCTGTATGCCAACATCTGTAAGATGAAGAAAGTTAATTTACTTTAATATGTGAAATTAATAATTTGAAGTAACTTGATATGGATTTCTAAATGTGTACATGCAGGTAAATCGCTTTTATACCTAAATGTAAAATTGTGAATTTTTTCCAAATGCACTGCCGTTTTGGGTTTATGCCAACTTCAGTAAGATGAAGAAGGTTAATTAACTTTAATATGTTAAGATAATAATTTGAAGCAACTTGATATGGATTTCTAAATGTGTACATGCAAGAAAATCGGTTGTATACCTAAATGTAAAATTCAGGAATTTTTCCAAATTCACTGCCGTTATGGCTTTGTGCCAACTTCAGTATGATGAAGAAAGTTAATTAATTTTGATATGTAAAGATAATGATTTGAAGCAACTTGATATGGATTTCTAAATGTGTACATGCACGAAAGTCGGTTTTATACCTAAATGTAAAATTATGGAATTTTTCCAAATGCATTCGGGGTTTTGGCTTTATGCCAACTTTTGTAAGATGAAGAAACTTAATTAACTTTAGTATGTGAATTTAATAATTTAAAACAACTTGATATAGATTTCTAAATGTGTACGTGCCAGAAAATCGGTTGTATACCTAAATGTAAAATTGTGGAATTTTTCCAAATGTACTGCCGTTTTGGCTTTATGCCAACATCTGTAAGATGAAGAAAGTTGATTAACTTTAATATGTGAAATTAATAATTTGAAATAACTTGATATGGATTTCTAAATGTGTACGTGCCAGAAAATCGGTTGTATACCTAAATGTAAAACTGTGGAATTTTTCCAAATGCATTGCCGTTTTTGCTTTTTGCGAACTTCTGTAAGATGACGAAGGTTAATTCACTTTTATATGTTAAGCTGATGATTTGAAACAACTTGATATGTGTTTCTAAATGTGTACATGCCAGAAAATCGGTTGTATACCTAAATGTAAAATTGTGGAATTTTTCCAAATGCATTCGGGGTTTTGGCTTTATGCCAACTTTTGTAAGATGAAGAAAGTTTATTAACTTTAATATGTGAATTTTATAATTTAAAACAACTTGATATGGATTTCTAAATGTGTACATGCAAGAAAGTCGGTTTTATACCTAAATGTAAAATTGTGGAATATTTCCAAATGCATTGCCTTTTCTGCCATTTGCGAACTTCTGTAAGATGACGAAGGTTAATTAACTTTGATATGTTAAGCTAATGATTTGAAACAAATTGATATGCATTTCTAAATGTGTACATGCAAGAAAGTCGGTTTTATACCTAAATGTATAATTGCGGAATTTTTTCCAAATGTACTGCCGGTATGGTCTTATGTCAACTTGAGTGAGATGGTGAGGGTTAATTAACATTAATATGTTAAGCTAATGATTTGACGAAACTTGATATGGATTTCTTAATGTTTAAATGCCAGAAAATGGGTTTATACCTAAATGTAAAATTGTGCAATTTTTCCAAATGCACTGCCATTACGGCCTTATGCTAACTTAAGTAAGATGAAGAAAGTTAATTAACTTTGATATGTGAAGTTAATAATTTGAATCAACTTGAGATGGATTGCTAAATGTTTAAATGCAGGAAAATCGGTTTTATACCTTAATGTAAAATTGTGGAATTTTTCCAAATGTACTGCCGTTTTGGCTTTATGCCAACTTCTGTAAGATGAAGAAAGTTTATTAAATTTAATGTGTGAATTTAATAATTTGAAGTAACTTGATATGGATTTCTAAATGTGTACATGCAAGAAAGTCGGTTTTATGCCCAAAATGTAAAATTATGGAATTTTTCCAAATGTACTGCCGTTTTGGCTTTATGCCAACTTCTGTAAGATGAAGAAAGTTAATTAACTTTAATAAGTGAATTTAATAATTTAAAACATCTTGATATGAGTTTCTAAATGTGTACATGCCAGAAAATCGGTTTTATACCTAAATGTAAAATTATGGAAATTTTCCAAATGCACTGCCGTTTTTCTTTATGCACACTTCTGTAAGATGAAGAAAGTTAACTAACTTTAATATGTGAATTTAAAAATTTGAAGTAACTTGATATTGATTTCTAAATGTGTACATACCAGAATATCGGTTTTATACCTAAATGTAAAATTGTGGAATTTTTTCCAAATGCACTGCCGTTATGGCCTTATGCCAACTTTAGTAAGATGAAGAAAGCTAATTAACTTTAATATGTGAAGCTAATGATTTGAAGCAACTTGATATGGATTTCTAAATGTGTACATGCCAGAAAATCGGTTGAATACCTAAGTGTAAAATTGTGAAATTTTTCCAAATGCACTTCCGTTATGGCTTTATGCCAACTTCTGTAAGATGAAGAAAGTTAATTAACTTTAATAAGTGAATTTAATAATTTGAAGCAACTTGATATGGATTTCTAAATGTGTTCATGCAAGAAGGTCGGTTTTATACCTAAATGTAAAGTTATGGAATTTTTTCCAAATGCGCTGCCGTTATGGTCTTATGTCAACTAGAGTAAGTTGGTGAGGGTTAATTAATTAACTTTAATATGTGAAGCTAATGATTTGATGCAACTTGATATGGATTTCTTAATGTGTACATGCAAGAAAATCGGTTTTATACCTAAATGTGAAATTGTGGAATTTTTCCAAATGTATTGCCGTTTTGGCTTTATGCCAACTTCTGTAAGATGAAGAAAGTTAATTAACTTTAATATGTGAATTTGATAATTTGAAGTAACTGGATATCAATTTCTAAATGTGTACATACCAGAATATCGGTTTTATACCTAAATGTAAAATTGTGGAATTTTTTCCAAATGCACTGCCGTTATGGCCTTATGCCAACTTAAGTAAGATGAAGAAAGCTAATTAACTTTAATATGTGAAGCTAATGATTTGAGGCAACTTGATATGGATTTCTAAATGTGTACATGCCAGAAATTCGGTTGAATACCTAAGTGTAAAATTGTGAAATTTTTCCAAATGCACTTCCGTTATGGCTTTATGCCAACTTCTGTAAGATGAAGAAAGTTAATTAACTTTAATAAGTGAATTTAATAATTTGAAGCAACTTGATATGGATTTCTAAATGTGTACATGCAAGAAAGTCGGTTTTATACCTAAATGTAATATTATGGAATTTTTTCCAAATGCGCTGCCGTTATGGTCTTATGTCAACTAGAGTAAGTTGGTAAGGGTTAATTAATTAACTTTAATATGTGAAGCTAATGATTTGAAGCAACTTGATATGGATTTCTAAATGTATACATGCAGGAAAGTCGGTTTTATACCTAAATGTAAAATTGTGGAATTTTTCCAAGCGCACTACCGTTTTGGCTTTATGCCAACTTCTGTAAGATGAAGAAAGTTAATTAACTTTAATATGTGAATTTAATAATTTGAAGTAACTTGATATCAATTTCTAAATGTGTACATGCAAGAAAGTCGGTTTTATACCTAAATGAAAAATTGTGGAATATTTCCAAATGCATTGCCTTTTTGCTTTTTGCGAACTTCTGTAAGATGACGAAGGTTAATTAACTTTGATATGCTAAGCTAATGATTTGAAACAAATTGATATGGATTTCTAAATGTGTACATGCAAGAAAGTCGGTTTTATACCTAAATGTAAAATTATGGAATTTTTCCAAATGGACTGCCGTTTTGGCTTAATGCCAACTTCTGTAAGATGAAGAAAGTTAATTAACTTTAATATGTGAATTTAATAATTTGAAGTAACTTGATATGGATCTCTAAATGTGTACATGCACGAAAGTCGGTTTTATACCTAAAAGTATAATTGTGGATTTTTTTCCAAATGCACTGCCGGTATGGTCTTATGTCAACTAGAGTAAGTTGGTAAGGGTTAATTAATTAACTTTAATATGTGAAGCTAATGATTTGAAACAAATTGATATGGATTTCTAAATGTGTACATGCTAGAAAATCGGTTTTATACCTAAATGTGAAATTGTGGAATTTTTCCAAATGTGCTGCCGTTTTGGCTTTATGCCAACTTCTGTAAGATGAAGAAAGTTAATTAACTTTAATATGTGAATTTAATAATTTAAAACAACTTGATATGGATTTCTAAATGTGACCATGCAAGAAAGTCGGTTTTATACCTAAATGTAAAATTGTGGAATATTTCCAAATGCATTGCCTTTTCTGCTATTTGCGAACTTCTGTAAGATGACGAAGGTTAATTAACTTTGATATGTTAAGCTAATGATTTGAAACAAATTGATATGGATTTCTAAATGTGTACATGCTAGAAAATCGGTTGTATACCTAAATGTAAAATTGTGGAATTTTTCCAAATGCACTGCGGTTTTGGCTTTATTGCGAACTTCAGTAAGATGAAGAAGGTTAATTAACTTTAATATGGTAAGATAATGATTTGAAGCAACTTGATATGGATTTCTAAATGTGTACATGCCCGAAAGTCGGTTTTATACCTAAATGAAAAATTGTGGAATTTTTCCAAATGCATTTCCGTTTTTGCTTTTTGCGAACTTCTGTAAGATGACGAAGGTTAATTAACTTTGATATGTGAAGCTAATGATTTGAAACAACTTGATATAAATTTTTAAATGTGTACATGCAAGAAAGTCGGTTTTATACCAAAATGTAAAATTATGGAATTTTTCCAAATGCATTTCCGTTTTTGCTTTTAGCCAACTTCTGTAAGATGACGAAGGTTAATTAACTTTAATAAGTGAATTTAATAATTTGAAGCAACTTGATATGGATTTCTAAATGTGTACATGCAAGAAAGTCGGTTTTATACCTAAATGTAATATTATGGAATTTTTTCAAAATGCGCTGCCGTTATGGTCTTATGTCAACTAGAGTAAGTTGGTAAGGGTTAATTAATTAACTTTAATATGTGAAGCTAATGATTTGATGCAAATTGATATGGATTTCTTAATGTGTGCATGCAAGAAAGTCGGTTTTGTACCTAAATGTGAAATTGTGGAATTTTTCCAAATGTACTGCCGTTTTGGCTTTATGCCAACTTCTGTAAGATGAAGAAAGTTAATTAACTTTAATATGTGAATTTGATAATTTGAAGTAACTTGATATCAATTTCTAAATGTGTACATGCAAGAAAGTCGGTTTTATACCTAAATGAAAAATTGTGGAATATTTCCAAATGCATTGCCTTTTTGCTTTTTGCGAACTTCTGTAAGATGACGAAGGTTAATTAACTTTGATATGCTAAGCTAATGATTTGAAACAAATTGATATGGATTTCTAAATGTGTACATGCAAGAAAGTCGGTTTTATACCTGAATGTAAAATTATGGAATTTTTCCAAATGGACTGCCGTTTTGGCTTTATGCCAACTTCTGTAAGATGAAGAAAGTTAATTATTTTTAATATGTGAATTTAATAATTTAAAACAACTTGATATGGATTTCTAAATGTGACCATGCAAGAAAGTCGGTTTTATACCTAAATGTAAAATTGTGGAATATTTCCAAATGCATTGCCTTTTCTGCTATTTGCGAACTTCTGTAAGATGACGAAGGTTAATTAACTTTGATATGTTAAGCTAATGATTTGAAACAAATTGATATGGATTTCTAAATGTGTACATGCTAGAAAATCGGTTGTATACCTAAATGTAAAATTGTGGAATTTTTCCAAATGCACTGCGGTTTTGGCTTTATTGCGAACTTCAGTAAGATGAAGAAGGTTAATTAACTTTAATATGTTAAGATAATGATTTGAAGCAACTTGATATGGATTTCTAAATGTGTACATGCCCGAAAGTCGGTTTTATACCTAAATGAAAAATTGTGGAATTTTTCCAAATGCATTTCCGTTTTTGTATTTTGCGAACTTCTGTAAGATAACGAAGGTTAATTAACTTTGATATGTGAAGCTAATGATTTGAAACAACTTGATATGGATTTTTAAATGTGTACATGCAAGAAAGTCGGTTTTATACCAAAATGTAAAATTATGGAATTTTTCCAAATGCATTTCCGTTTTTGCTTTTTGCGAACTTCTGTAAGATGACGAAGTTTAATTATCTTTGATATGCTAAGCTAATGATTTGAAACAACTTGATATGGATTTCTAAATGTGACCATGCAAGAAAGTCGGTTTTATACCTAAATGTAAAATTGTGGAATATTTCCAAATGCATTGCCTTTTCTGCTATTTGCGAACTTCTGTAAGATGACGAAGGTTAATTAACTTTGATATGTTAAGCTAATGATTTGAAACAAATTGATATGGATTTCTAAATGTGTATATGCAAGAAAATCGGTTTTATACCTAAATGTGAAATTGTGGAATTTTTCCAAATGTGCTGCCGTTTTGGCTTTATGCCAACTTCTGTAAGATGAAGAAAGTTAATTAACTTTAATATGTGAATTTAATAATTTGAAGCAACTTGAAATGGATTTCTAAATGTGTACATGCAAGAAAGTCGGTTTTATACCTAAATGTAATATTATGGAATTTTTTCCAAATGCGCTGCCGTTATGGTCTTATGTCAACTAGAGTAAGTTGGTAAGGGTTAATTAATTAACTTTAATATGTGAAGCTAATGATTTGATGCAACTTGATATGGATTTCTTAATGTGTACATGCAAGAAAGTCGGTTTTGTACCTAAATGTGAAATTGTGGAATTTTTCCAAATGTACTGCCGTTTTGGCTTTATGCCAACTTCTGTAAGATGAAGAAAGTTAATTAACTTTAATATGTGAATTTGATAATTTGAAGTAACTTGATATCAATTTCTAAATGTGTACATGCAAGAAAGTCGGTTTTATACCTAAATGAAAAATTGTGGAATATTTCCAAATGCATTGCCTTTTTGCTTTTTGCGAACTTCTGTAAGATGACGAAGGTTAATTAACTTTGATATGCTAAGCTAATGATTTGAAACAAATTGATATGGATTTCTAAATGTGTACATGCAAGAAAGTCGGTTTTATACCTAAATGTAAAATTATGGAATTTTTCCAAATGGACTGCCGTTTTGGCTTAATGCCAACTTCTGTAAGATGAAGAAAGTTAATTAACTTTAATATGTGAATTTAATAATTTGAAGTAACTTGATATGGATCTCTAAATGTGTACATGCACGAAAGTCGGTTTTATACCTAAATGTATAATTGTGGATTTTTTTCCAAATGCACTGCCGGTATGGTCTTATGTCAACTTGAGTAAGATGGTGAGGGTTAATTAACATTAATATGTTAAGCTAATGATTTGACGAAACTTGATATGGATTTCTTAATGTTTAAATGCCAGAAAATGGGTTTATACCTAAATGTAAAATTGTAGAATTTTTCCAAATGCATTCGGGGTTTTGGCTTTATGCCAACTTTTGTAAGATGAAGAAAGTTTATTAACTTTAATATGTGAATTTTATAATTTAAAACAACTTGATATGGATTTCTAAATGTGTACATGCAAGAAAGTCGGTTTTATACCTAAATGTAAAATTGTGGAATATTTCCAAATGCATTGCCTTTTCTGCTATTTGCGAACTTCTGTAAGATGACGAAGGTTAATTAACTTTGATATGTTAAGCTAATGATTTGAAACAAATTGATATGGATTTCTAAATGTGTACATGCTAGAAAATCGGTTGTATACCTAAATGTAAAATTGTGGAATTTTTCCAAATGCACTGCGGTTTTGGCTTTATTGCGAACTTCAGTAAGATGAAGAAGGTTAATTAACTTTAATATGTTAAGATAATGATTTGAAGCAACTTGATATGGATTTCTAAATGTGTACATGCCCGAAAGTCGGTTTTATACATAAATGAAAAATTGTAGAATTTTTCCAAATGCATTTCCGTTTTTGCTTTTTGCGAACTTCTGTAAGATGACGAAGGTTAATTAACTTTGATATGTGAAGCTAATGATTTGAAACAACTTGATATGGATTTTTAAATGTGTACATGCAAGAAAGTCGGTTTTATACCAAAATGTAAAATTATGGAATTTTTCCAAATTCACTGCCGTTTTGGCTTTATGCCAACTTCTGTAAGATGAAGAAAGTTTATTAACTTTAATATGTGAATTTACTAATTTGAAGCAACTTGATATGGATTTATACATGTGTACATGCAAGAAAGTCGGTTTTATACCTAAATGTAAAGTTATGAAATTTTTTCCAATACACTGCCGTTATGGTCTTATGTCAAATTGAGTAAAATGGTGAGGGTTAATTAATTAACTATTAACATAACTTGATATGGATTTCTAAATGTGTACCTGCAAGAAAGTCGGTTTTATACCTAAATGTAAAGCTGTGGAATTTTTACAAACGCACTACCGTTATGGCTTTTTACCAACTTTAGTAAGAGGAAAAAAGTTAATTAACTTTAATATGTGAAGCTAATGATTTGAATCAACTCGATATGGATTGCTAAATGTTTAAATGCAGGAAAATCGGTTTTATACCTAAATGTAAAGTTATGAAATTTTTTCCAATACACTGCCGTTTTGGCTTTATGCCAACTTTGGTAAGATGAAGAAAGCTAATTAACTTTATTATATGAATTTAATAATTTGAAGCAACTTGATATAGATTTCTAAATGTGTACATGCAAGAAAATCGGTTTTATAACCAAATGTAAAATTGTGGAATTTTTCCAAATGCACTGCCGTTATGGCTTTATGACAACTTTAGTAAGATGAAGAAAGTTTATTAACTTTAATATGTGAATTTACTAATTTGAAGCAACTTGAGATGGATTTATAAATGTGTACATGCAAGAAAGTCGGTTTTATACCTAAATGTAAAGTTATGAAATTTTTTCCAATACACTGCCGTTATGGTCTTATGTCAACTTGAGTAAAATGGTGAGGGTTAATCAATTAACTATTAACATAACTTGATATGGATTTCTAAATGTGTACATGCAAGAAAGTCGGTTTTATACCTAAATGTAAAGCTGTGGAATTTTTCCAAACGCACTACCGTTATGGCTTTATGCCAACTTTAGTAAGAGTATAAAAGTTAATTAACTTTAATATGTAAAGCTAATGATTTGAAGCAACTTGATATGGATTTCTAAATGTGTACATGCCAGAAAATCGGTTGTATACCTAACTGTAAAACTGTCGAATTTTTCCAAATGCACTGCCGTTTTGGCTTTATGCCAACTTCTGTAAAATGAAGAAAGTTAATTAACTTTAATAAGTTAATTTAATAATTTTAAACAACTTGATATGAATTTCTAAATGTGTACATGCCAGAAAATCGACTTTATACCTAAATGTAAAATTATGGAATTTTTTCAAATGCACTGCCGTTTTGGCTTTATGCCAACTTTAGTAAGATGAGGAAAGTTAATTACCTTTAATATGTGAAGCTAATGATTTGCAGCAACTTGATATGGATTTCTAAATGTGTACATGCCAGAAAATCGGTTGAATACCTAAATGTAAAATTATGGAATTTTTTCAAATGCACTGCCGTTTTGGCTTTATGCCAACTTTAGTAAGATAAAGAAAGTTAATTACCTTTAATATGTGAAGCTAATGATTTGCAGCAACTTGATATGGATTTCTAAATGTGTACATGCCAGAAAATCGGTTTTATACCTAACTGTAAAACTGTCGAATTTTTCTAAATGCACTGCCGTTTTGGCTTTATGTCAACTTCTGTAAGATGAAGAAAGTTAATTAACTTTGATATGTTAAGCTAATGATTTAAAACAAATTGATATGGATTTCAAAATGTGTACATGCACGAAAGTCGGTTTTATACCTAAATGTGAAATTGTGGAATTTTTTCCAAATGCACTGCCGTTATGGTCTTATGTCAACTTGAGTAAGATAGCGGAGGTTAATGAATTTTAATATGTTAAGCTAATGATTTGACGTAACTTGATATGGATTTCTGAATGTTTAAACGCCAGAAAATGGGTTTTATACCTAAATGTAAAATTGTGGAATTTTTCCAAGCGCACTACCGTTTTGGCTTATGCCAACTTCTGTAAGATGAAGAAAGTTAATTAACTTTAATATGTGAATTTAATAATTTGAAGTAACTTGATATCGATTTCTAAATGTGTACATGCAAGAAAGTCGGTTTTATAGCTAAATGTAAAATTCTGGAATTTTTCCAAATGCACTGCCGTTTTGGCTTTATGCCAACTTTAGTAAGATGAAGAAAGTTAATTACCTTTAATATGTGAAGCTAATGATTTGCAGCAACTTGAAATGGATTTCTAAATGTGTACATGCCAGAAAATCGGTTTTATACCTAAATGTAAAGTTGTGGAATTTTTCCAAACGCACTACCGTTATGGCTTTATGCCAACTTTAGTAAGAGGAAAAAGTTAATTAATTTTAATATGTGAAGCTAATGATTTGAAGCAACTTGATATGGATTTCTAAATGTGTACATGCCAGAAAATCGGTTGTATACCTAACTGTAAAACTGTCGAATTTTTCCAAATGCACTGCCGTTTTGGCTTTATGCCAACTTCTGTAAAATGAAGAAAGTTAATTTACTTTAATATGTGAATTTAATAATTTAAAATAACTTTATATGGATTTCTAAATGTGTACATGCAAGTAAGTCGGTTTTATACCTAAATGTAAAATTGTGGAATTTTTACAAATGTACTGCCGTTTTGGCTTTATGCCAACTTCTGTAAGATGAAGAAAGTTTATTAAATTTAATGTGTGAATTTAATAATTTGAAGTAACTTGATATGGATTTCTAAATGTGTACATGCAAGAAAGTCGGTTTTATGCCCAAAATGTAAAATTATGGAATTTTTCCAAATGTACTGCCGTTTTGGCTTTATGCCAACTTCTGTAAGATGAAGAAAGTTATCTAACTTTAATATGTGAATTTAAAAATTTGAAGTAACTTGATATTGATTTCTAAATGTGTACATGCACGAAAGTCGGTTAGATACCTAAATGTAAAATTGTGGAATTTTTTCCAAATGCACTGCCGTTATGGCCTTATGTCAACCTGAGTATGATGGTGAGGGTTTATTAATTAACTTTAATATGTGAAGCTAATGATTTAAAGCAACTTGATATGGATTTCTAAATGTGTACATGCCAGAAAATCGGTTGTATACCTAAATGTAAAATTGTGGAATTTTTTCCAAATGCGCTGCCGTTATGGTCTTATGTCAACTTGAGTAAGATGGTGAGGGTTATTTAATTAACTTTAATATGTGAAGCTAATGATTTGAAGCAACTTGATATGGATTTCTAAATGTATACATGCAGGAAAGTCGGTTTTATACCTAAATGTGAAATTGTGGAATTTTTCCAAATGTACTGCCGTTTTGGCTTTATGCCAACTTCTGTAATATGAAGAAAGTTAATTAACTTTAATATGTGAATTTAATAATTTAAAGTAACTTGATATCAATTTCTAAATGTGTACATGCAAGAAAGTCGGTTTTATACCTAAATGAAAAATTGTGGAATTTTTCCAAATGCACTGCCGTTTTTGCTTTTTGCGAACTTCTGTAAGATGACGAAGGTTAATTAACTTTGATATGTTAAGCTAATGATTTGAAACAACTTGATATGGATTTCTAAATGTGTACATGCAAGAAAGTCGGTTTTATACCTAAATGTAAAATTATGGAATTTTTCAAAATGCACTGCCGTTTTGGCTTAATGCCAACTTCTGTAAGATGAAGAAAGTTAATTAACTTTAATATGTGAATTTAATAATTTGAAGTAACTTGATATGGATCTCTAAATGTGTACATGCACGAAAGTCGGTTTTATACCTAAAAGTATAATTGTGGAATTTTTTCCAAATGCACTGCCGTTGTGGTCTTATGTCAACTTGAGTAAGATGGTGAGGGTTAATTAACTTTAATATGTTAAGCTAATGATTTGACGTAACTTGATATGGATTTCTTAATGTTTAAATGCCAGAAAATGGGTTTTATACCTAAATGTCAAATTGTGGAATTTTTCCAAATGCACTGCCATTATGGCCTTATGCCAACTTTAGTAAGATGAAGAAAGTTAATTAACTTTAATATGTGAAGATAATGATTTGAAGCAACTTGATATGGATTTGTTAATGTGTACATGCCAGGAAATCTATTGTATACCTAAATGTAAAATTGTGGAGTTTTTCCAAATGCACTGCCGTTTTGGCTTTATGCGAACTTCAGCAAGATGAAGAAGGTTAATTAACTTTAATATGTTAAGATAATGATTTGAAGCAACTTGATATGTATTTCTAAATATCTACATGCAAGAAAGTCGGTTTTATACTTAAATGTAAAATTATGGAAGTTTTCCAAATGCACTGCCGTTATGGTCTTATGTCAACTTGAGTAAGATAGTGAGGGTTAATTAACTGTAATATGTTAATCTAATGTTTTGACGTAACTTTATATGGATTTCTTAATGTTTAAACGCCAGAAAATGGGTTTTATACCTAAATATAAAATTGTGAAATTTTTCCAAGCGCACTACCGTTATGGCTTTATGCCAACTTTAGTAAGAGGAAAAAAGTTAATTAACTTCAATATGTGAAGCCAATGACTTGAAGCAACTTGATATGGATTTCTAAATGTTTGCATGCCAGAAAATCGGTTGTATACCTAACTGTAAAATTGTGGAATTTTTCCAAATGCACTGCCGTTTTGTCTTTATGCCAACTTATGTGAGATGAAGAAAGTTAATTAACTTTAATATGTGAATTTAATAATTTGAAGTAACTTGATATTGATTTCTAAATGTGTACATACCAGAATATCGGTTTTATACCTAAATGTAAAATTGTGGAATTTTTTTCCAAATGCACTGCCGTTATGGCTTTATGCCAACTTTTGTAAGATAAAGAAAGTTAATTAACTTTAATAAGTGAAGCTAATGATTTGACGCAACTTGATATGGATTTCTAAATGTGTACATGCCAGAAAATCGGTTTTATACCTAAATGTAAAATTGTGGAATTTTTCCAAATGCACTGCCGTTATGGCTTTATGACAACTTTAGTAAAATGAAGAAAATTAATTAACTTTAATATGTGAATTTAATAATTTGAAGCACCTAGATATGGATTTCTAAATGTGTACATGCAAGAAAGTCGGTTTTATACCTAAATGTAAAATTATGGAATTTTTTCCAAATGCGCTGCCGTTATGGTCTTATGTCAACTTGAGTAAGATGGTGAGGGTTAATTAATTAACATTAATATGTGAAGCTTATGATTTAAAGCTACTTAATATGGATTTCTTAATGAGTACATGCAAGAAAATCGGTTTTATAACTAAATGTAAAATTGTGGAATTTTTCCAAATGCACTGCCGTTATGGCTTTATGACAACTTTAGTAAGATGAAGAAAGTTAATTAACTTTAATATGTGAATTTACTAATTTGAAGCAACTTGATATGGATTTATAAATGTGTACATGCAAGAAAGTGGGTTTTATACCTAAATGTAAAGTTATGAAATTTTTTCCAATACACTGCCGTTATGGTCTTATGTCAAGTTGAGTAAAATGGTGAGGGTTAATCAATTAACTATTAACATAACTTGATATGGATTTCTAAATGCATACATGCCAGAAAATCGGTTTTATACCTAAATGTAAAATTGTGGAATTTTCCAAACGCACTACCGTTATGGCTTTATGCCAACTTTAGTAAGAGGAAAAAAGTTATATAACTTTAACATGTGAATTTAATAATTTGAAGTAACTTGATATGGATTTCTAAATGTGTACATGCACGAAAGTCGGTTTTATACCTAAACGTAAATTGTGGAATTTTTTCCAAATGCACTGCCGTTGTGGCTTTATGCACACTTCTGTAAGATGAAGAAAGTTAACTAACTTTAATATTTGAATTTAATAATTTGAAGTAACTTGATATTGATTTCTAAATGCGTACATACCAGAATATCGGTTTTATACCTAAATGTAAAATTGCGGAATTTTTTCCAAATGCACTGCCGTGGTCATCTTGAGTAAGATGGTGAGGGTTAATTAACTTTAACATGTTAAGCTAATGATTTGACGTAACTTGATATGGATTTGTTAATGTTTAAATGACAGAAAATGGGTTTTATACCTAAATGTAAAATTGTGGAATTTTTCCAAATGCACGCCCATTAAGGCCTTATGCCAACTTTAGTAAGATGAAGAAAGTTAATTTACTTAAATATGCGAAGCTAATGATTTGAAGCAACTTGATATGGATTTGTAAATGTGTACATGCCAGAAAATCTGTTGTATACCTAAATGTAAAATTGTG
This sequence comes from Bactrocera tryoni, assembly GCF_016617805.1. Classification (NCBI taxonomy): domain Eukaryota; kingdom Metazoa; phylum Arthropoda; class Insecta; order Diptera; family Tephritidae; genus Bactrocera; species Bactrocera tryoni. The sequence goes on along the minus strand of NW_024395610.1, from coordinate 30,334 downwards.
GAATTTTTCCAAATGCACTGCCGTTTTGGCTTAATGCGAACCTTTGTAAGATGAAGAAAGCTAACTAACTTTAATATGCGAATTTAATAATTTGAAGTAATTTGATATTTATTTCTAAATGTGTACATACCAGAATATCGGTTTTATACCTAAATGTAAAATTGCGGAATTTTTTCCAAATGCACTGCCGTTATGGCCTTATGCAAACTTTTGTAAGATAGTGGAGGTTAATTAATTTTAATATGTTAAGCTTATGATTTGACGTAACTTGATATGGATTTCTTAATGTTTAAACGCCAGAAAATGGGTTTTATACCTAAATGTAAAATTGTGGAATTTTTCCAAGCGCACTACCTTTATGGCTTTATGCCAACTTTAGTAAGAGGAAGAAAGTTAATTAATTTTAATATGTGAAGCTAATGATTTGAAGCAACTTGATATGGATTTCTAAATGTGTACATGCAAGAAAGTCGGTTGTATACCTAACTGTAAAATTGTGGAATTTTTCCTAATGCACTGCCGTTTTGGCTTTATGCCAACTTATGTAAGAAAGTTAATTATTTATATTAATATGTGAATTTAATAATTTAAAACAACTTGATTTGGATTTCTAAATGTGTACATGCCAGAAAATCGGTTTTATACCTAAATGTAAAATTATGGAATTTTTCCAAATGCACTGCCGTTTTGGCTTTATGCACACTTCTGTAATATGAAGAAAGTTAACTAACTTTAATATTTGAATTTAATAATTTGAAGTAACTTGATATTGATTTCTAAATGTGTACATACCAGAATATCGGTTTTATACCTAAATGTAAAATTGCGGACTTTTTTCCAAATGCACTGCCGTTATGGCCTTATGCCAACTTTTGTAAGATGAAGAAAGATAATTAACTTTAATAAGTGAAGCTAATGATTTGAAGCAACTTGATATGGATTTCTAAATGTTTGCATGCAAGAAAGTCGGTTTTATACCTAAATGTAAAATTGTGGAATTTTTCCAAATGCACTGCCGTTATGGCTTTATGCCAACTTCAGTAAGATGAAGAAGATTAATTAACTTTAATATGTGAAGCTAATAATCTGAAGCAACTCGATATGGATTTCTAAATGTGTACATGCAAGAAAGTCGGTTTATACCTAAATGTAAAGTTATGGAATTTTTTCCAAATGCGCTGCCGTTATGGTCTTATGTCAACTTGAGTAAGATGGTGAGGGTTAATTAATTAACATTAATATGTGAAGCTAATGATTTGAAGCAACTTGATATGGATTTCTAAATGTGTACATGCCAGAAAATCGGTTGTATACCTAAATGTAAAATTGTGGAATTTTTTCCAAATGCGCTGCCGTTATGGTCTTATGTCAACTTGAGTAAGATGGTGAGGGTTAATTAATTAACTTTAGTATGTGAAGCTAATGATTTGAAGCAACTTGATATGGATTTCTTAATGTGTACATGTAAGAAAGTCGGTTTTATACCTAAATGTGAAATTGTGGAATTTTTCCAAATGTGCTGCCGTTTTGGCTTTATGCCAACTTCAGTAAGATGAAAAAAGTTAAATAACTTTAATATGTGAATTCAATAATTTGAAGTAACTTGATATCGATTTCTTAATGTGTACATGCAAGAAAGTCGGTTTTATACCTAAATGAAAAATTGTGGATTTTTTCCACATGCTTTGCCGCTTTTGCTTTTTGCGAACTTCTGTAAGATGAAGAAAGTTAATTAAGTTTAATATGTGAATTTTATAATTTGAAGTAACTTGATATGGATTTCTAAATGTGTACATACACGAAAGTTGGTTTTAAACCTAAATGTAAATTGTGGAAATTTTTCCAAATGCACTGCCGTTGTGGTCTTATGTCAACTTGAGTAAGATGGTGGGGGTTAATTAACTTTAATATGTTAAGCTAATGATTTGACGTAACTTGATATGGATTTCTTAAAGTTTAAATGCCAGAAAATGGGTTTTATACAAAATGTAAAATTGTGGAATTTTTCCAAATGCACTGCCATTATGGCTTTATGCCAACTTTAGTAAGAGGAAGAAAGTTAATTAACTTTAACATGTGAAGCTAATGATTTGAAGCAACTTGATATGGATTTGTAAATGTGTACATGCCAGAAAATCTGTTGTATACCTAAATGTAAAATTGTGGAATTTTTCCAAATGCACTGCCGTTTTGGCTTTATGCGAACTTCTGTAAGATGAAGAAGGTTAATGATTTTTAATATGTGAATTTAATAATTTGAAACAACTTTATATGGATTTCAAAATGTGTACATGCAAGAAAGTCGGTTTTGTACCTAAATGTAAAATTGTGAAATTTTTCCAAATGCACTGCCGTTTTGGCTTTATGCCAACTTCTGTAAGATGAAGAAAGTTAATGAACTTTAATATGTGAATTTAATAATTTGAAACAACTTTATATGGATTTCTAAATGTGTACATTTAAGAAAGTCGGTTTTATAGCTAAATGTAAAATTATGGAATTTTTAACAAATGCACTGCCGTTTTGGCTTTATGTCAAGTTGATTAAGATGGTGAGGGTTAATTAACTTTAATATGTTAAGCTAATGATTTGTGGTAATTTGATATGGATTTCTATATATGTACATGCAAGAAAAGTGGTTTTATACCTAAAGGTAAAATTCTGGAATTTTTTCAAATGCACTGCCGTTATGGTTTTATGAAAACTTCAGTAAGATGAAGATTATTAATTAGCTTTAATATGTGAATTTAATAATTTGAAACAACTTGATATGGATTTCTAAACGTGTACGTGCAAGAGAGTCGGTTTTATACCTAAATGTAAAATTATGGAATTTTTTCCAAATGCACCGCCGTTTTGGCTTTATGTCAACATGAGTAAGATGGTGAGGGTTAATTAACTTTAATATGTTAAGCTAATGATTTGTGGTAACTTGATATGGAACTCTAAATGTGTACATGCCAGAAAACCGGTTTTATCCCTAAATGTAAAATTATGGAATTTTTTCCAAATGTGCTGCCTTTATGGTCTTATGTCAACTTGAGTAAGATGGTGAGGGTTAATTAATTAACATTAATATGTAAAGCTAATGATTTGAAGCAACTTGATATGGATTTCTTAATGAGTGCATGCAAGAAAGTCGGTTTTATACCTAAATGTGAAATTGTGGATTGTTTCCAAATGTACTGCCGTTTTGGCTTTATGCCAACTTCTGTAAGATGAAGAAAGTTAATTATCCTTAATATGTGAATTTAATAATTTGAAGTAACTTGATATCGATTTCTAAATGTGTACATGCAAGAAAGTCGGTTTTATACCTAAATGAAAAATTGTGGAATTTTTCCAAATGCATTGCCGTTTTTGCTTTCTGCGAACTTCTGTAAGATGACGAAGGTTAATTAACTTTGATATGTTAAGCTAATGATTTGAAACAACTTGATATGGATTTCTAAATGTGTACATGTAAGAAAGTCGGTTTTATACCTAACTGTAAAATTATGGAATTTTTCCAAATGTACTGCCGTTTAGGCTTTATGCCAACTTCTGTTAGATGAAGAAAGTTAATTAACTTTAATATGTGAATTTAATAATTTGAAGTAACTTGATATGGATTTCCAAATGTGTACATGCACGAAAGTCGGTTTTATACCTAAATGTAAATGGAATTTTTTCCAAATGCACTGCCGTTATGGTCTTATGTCAACTTGATTAAGATGGTGAGGGTTAATTACCTTTAATATGTTAGGCTAATGATTTGACGTAATTTGATATGGATTTCTTAATGTTTAAATGCGAGAAAATGGGTTTTATACCTAAATGAAAAATTGTGGAATTTTTCCAAATGCTTTGCCATTATGGCCTTATGCCAACTTTAGTAAGATGAGGAAAGTTAATTAACTTTAATATGTGAAAGTAATGATTTGAAGCAACTTGATATGGAATTGTAAATGTGTACATGCCAGTAAATCTGTTGTATACCTAAATGTAAAATTGTGGAGTTTTTCCAAATGCACTGCCGTTTTGGCTTTATGCGAACTTCAGCAAGATGAAGAAAGTTAATTGAGTTTAATATGTTAAGATAATGATTTGAAGCAACTTGATATGGATTTCTAAATATCTACATGCAAGAAAGTCGGTTTTATATCTAAATGTAAAATTATGGAAGTTTTCCAAATGCACTTCCGTTTTGGCTTTATGCGAACTTCAGTAAGATGAAGAAGGTTAATTAACTTTAATATGTTAAGCTAATGATGTAAAGCAACTTGATAAGGATTTCTAAATGTGTACATGCCAGAAAATCGGTTGTATACCTAAATGTAAAATTGTGGAATTTTTTCCAAATGCGCTGCCGTTATGGTCTTATGTCAACTTGAGTATGATGGTGAGGGTTAATTAATTAACTTTAATATGTAAAGCTAATGATATGAAGCAACTTGATATGGATTTCTCAATGTGTACATGCAAGAAAGTCGGTTTTATACCTAAATGTGAAGTTGTGGAATTTTTCCAAATGTACTGCCGTTTTGTCTTTATGCCAACTTCTGTAAGATGAAAAAAGTTAATTAACTTTAATATGTGAATTTAATAATTTGAAGTAACTTGATATCGATTTCTAAATGTATACATGCAAGAAAGTCGGTTTTATACCTAAATGTAAAATTATGGAATTTTTCCAAATGCACCGCCGTTTTGTGTTTATGCCAACTTCTGTAAGATGAAAAAAGTTAATTAACTTAATTATTTGTTTTTTATAATTTGAAGTAACTTGATATGGATTTCTAAATGTGTACATGCACGAATGTCGGTTTTATACCTAAATGTAAAATTGTGGAATTTTTTCCAAATGCACTGCCGTTATGGTCTTATGTCAACTTGAGTAAGATAGTGGAGGTTAATTAATTTTAATGTGTTAAGCTAATGATTTGACGTAAATCGATATGGATTTCTTACTGTTTAAATGCCAGAAAAGGGGTTTTATACCTAAATGTAAAATTAAGGAATTTTTCCAAATGCACCGCCGTTTTGTGTTTATGCCAACTTCTGTAAGATGAAGAAAGTTAATTAACTTTAATATGTGAAGCTAATGATTTAAGCAAATTGATATGGATTTGTAAATGTGTACATGCCAGAAAATCTGTTGTATACCTAAATGTAAAATTGTGGAATTTTTCCAAATGCACTGCCGTTTTGGCTTTATGCGAACTTCAGTAAGCTGAAGAAGGTTAATTAACCTTAATATGTTAAGATAATGATTTGAAGCAATTTGATATGGATTTCTAAATGTGTACATGCCAGAAAATCGCTTTTATACCTAAATGTGAAATTGTGGATTTTTTCCAAATACACTGCCATTATGGCCTTATGACAACTTTAGTAGGACGAAGAAAGTTAATTAACTTTAATATGTGAAGCTAATGATTATGAGATGAGAGACCACCCTTTCGATGGCGGCTGTTGTTAACTCGGCTATAATCGCGTAAGCGGTATCTACGCCAATTGAGAAGAAGAAGAATGGGAATTTAATAATTTGAAGCAACTTGATATGGATTTCTAAATGTGTACATGCAAGACAGTCGGTTTTAGACCTAAATGTAAAATTATGGCATTTTTCCAAATTTCACTTTATGTCAACTTCTGTAAGATGAAGAAAGTTAATTAACTTTAATCTGTGAATTTAATAATTTAAAGTAACTTGATATGGATTTCTAAATGTGTACATGCACGAAAGTCGGTTTTATACCCAAATGTAAAATTGTGGAATTTTTTCCAAATGCACTGCCGTTATGGTCTTATGTCAACTTGAGTAAAATAGTGGAGGTTAATTAATTTTATTATGTTAAGCTAATGATTTGACGTAATTTGATATGGATTTCTTAATGTTTAAACGCCAGAAAATGGGTTTTATACCTAAATGTAAAATTGTGGAATTTTTCCAAGCGCACTACCGTTATGGCTTTATGCCAACTTTAGTAAGATGACGAAGGTTAATTAACTTTAATATGTGAAGCTAATGATTTGAAGCGACTTGATATGGATTTCTAAATGTGTACATGCCAAAAAATCGGTTGTATACCTAACTGTAAAATTGTGGAATTTTTCCAAATGCACTGCCATTTTGGCTTTATGCGAACTTATGTGAGATGAAGAAAGTTAATTAACTTTAATATGTGAAGCTGATGATTTGAAGCAACTTAATATGGATTTCTTAATGAGTACATGCCAGAAAATCGGTTTTATACCTAAATGAAAAATTGTGGAATTTTTCCAAATGCATTGCCGTTTTTGCTTTTTGCGAACTTCTGTAAGATGACGAAGGTCAATTAACTTTGATATGTTAAGCTAATGATTTGAAACAACTTGATATGGATTTCTAAATGTGTACATGCAAGAAAGTCGGTTGTATCCCTAACTGTAAAATTGTGGAATTTTTCTAAATGCACTACCATTTTGGCTTTATGCCAACTTATGTGAGATGAAGAAAGTTAATTAACTTTAATATGTGAAGCTAATGATTTGAAGTAACTTGATATGGATTTCTAAATGTGTACATGCCAGAAAATCGGTTTTATACCTAAATGAAAAATTGTGGAATTTTTCCAAATGCATTGCCGTTTTTGCTTTTTGCGAACTTCTGTAAGATGACGAAGGTCAATTAACTTTGATATGTTAAGCTAATGATTTGAAACAACTTGATATGGATTTCTAAATGTGTACATGCAAGAAAGTCGGTTGTATACCTAACTGTAAAATTGTGGAATTTTTCCAAATGCACTGCCATTTTTGCTTTTTGCGAACTTCTGTAAGATGACGAAGGTCAATTAACTTTAATATGTGAAGCTAATGATTTGAAGCAACTTGATATGGATTTCTAAATGTGTACATGCCAGAAAATCGGTTTTATACCTAAATGAAAAATTGTGGAATTTTTCCAAATGCATTGCCGTTTTTGCGTTTTGCGAACTTCTGAAAGATGACGAAGGTCAATTAACTTTGATATGTTAAGCTAATGATTTGAAACAACTTGATATGGATTTCTAAATGTGTACATGCAAGAAAGTCGGTTTTATACCTAAATGTAAAATTATGGAATTTTTCCAAATGCACTGCCGTTTTGTGTTTATGCCAACTTCTGTAAGATGAAGAAAGTTAATTAACTTTAATATGTGAATTTAATAATTTGAAGCAACTTGATATGGATTTCTAAATGTATACATGCACGAAAGTCGGTTTTATACCTAAATGTAAAATTGTGGAATTTTTTCCAAATGCACTGCCGTTATGGTCTTATGTCAACTTGAGTAAGATAGTGGAGCTTAATTAATTTTAATATGTTAAGCTAATGATTTGACGTAAATCGATATGGATTTCTTAATGTTTAAATCCCAGAAAATGGGTTTTATACCTAAATGTAAAATTGTGGAATTTTTCCAAGCGCACTACCGTTATGGCTTTATGCCAACTTTAGTAAGAGGAAGAAAGTTAATTAACTTTAATATGTGAAGCAAATGATTTGAAGCAACTTGATATGGATTTCTGAATGTGTACATGCCAGAAAATCGGTGGTATCCCTAACTGTAAAATTGTGGAATTTTTCCAAATGCACTGCCATTTTCGCTTTATGCCAACTTATGTGAGATGAAGAAAGTTAATTAACTTTAATATGTTAAGCTAATGATTTGACGTAAATCGATATGGATTTCTTAATGTTTAAATGCCAGAAAATGGGTTTTATACTTAAATGTAAAATTGTCGAATTTTTCCAAGCGCACTACCGTTATGGATTTATGCCAACTTTAGTAAGAGGAAGAAAGTTAATTAACTTTAATATGTGAAGCAAATGATTTGAAGCAACTTGATATGGATTTCTAAATGTGTACATGCCAGAAAATCGGTTGTATCCCTAACTGTAAAATTGTGGAATTTTTCCAAATGCACTGCCGTTTTGGCTTTATGCCAACTTATGTGAGATGAAGAAAGTTAATTAACTTTAATATGTGAAGCTAATGATTTGAAACAACTTGATATGGATTTCTAAATGTAACATGCCAGAAAAGGGTTTTATACCTAAATGTAAAATTGTGGAATTTTTCCAAGCGCACTACCGTTATGGCTTATGCCAACTTTAGTAAGATGAAGAAAGTTAATTAACTTTAATATGTGAAGATAATGATTTGAAGCAACATGATATGGATTTGTAAATGTGTACATGCCAGAAAATCTGTTGTGTACCTAAATGTAAAATTGTGGAGTTTTTCCAGATGCACTGCCGTTTTGGCTTTATGCGAACTTCCGTAAGATGAAGAAGATTAATTAACTTTAACATGTGAAGCTAATGATTTGAAGCAACTTGATATGGATTTGTAAATGTGTACATGCTAGAAAATGGGTTTTATACCTAAATGTAAAATTGTGGAATTTTTCCAAGCGCACTACCGTTATGGCTGTATGGCAACTTTAGTAGGATGAAGAAAGTTAATTAACTTTAATATGTGAAGCTAATGATTTGAAGCAACTTGATATGGATTTCTAAATGTGTACATGCCAGAAAATGGGTTTTATACCTAAATGTAAAATTGTGGAATTTTTCCAAGCGCACTACCGTTATGGCTTTATGCCCACTTTAGTAAGAGGAAGAAAGTTAATTGACTTTAATATGTGAATTTAATAATTTAAAACAACATGATTTGGATTTCTAAATGTGTACATGCCAGAAAATCGGTTTTATACCTAAATGCGAAATTGTGGATTTAATGATTTGAATCAACTTGATATGGATTTCTAAATGTGTACATGCCAGAAAATGGGTTTTATACCTAAATGCAAAATTGTGGAATTTTTCCAAGCGCACTACCGTTATGGCTTTATGCCAACTTTAATAAGAGGAAGAAAGTTAATTGACTTTAATATGTGAATTTAATAATGTAAAACAACATGATTTGGATTTCTAAATGTGTACATGCCAGAAAATCGGTTTTATACCTAAATGTGAAATTGTGGATGTTTTCCAAATACACTGCCATTATGGCCTTATGACAACTTTAGTAGGATGAAGAAAGTTAATTAACTTTAATATGTGAAGTTAATGATACAAAACAACTTGATATGGATTTCTTAATGAGTACATGCAAGAAAATCTGTTGTATACCTAAATGTAAAATTGTGGATTTTTTCCAAATACACTGCCATTATGGCCTTATGACAACTTTAGTAAGATGAAGAAAGTTAATTAACTTTAATATATTAAGATAATGATTTGAAGCAACTTGATATGGATTTGTAAATGTGTACATGCCAGAAAATCTGTTGTATACCTAAATGTAAAATTGTGGAGTTTTTCCAAATGCACTGCCGTTTTGGCTTTATGCGAACTTCCGTAAAATGAAGAAGATTAATTAACTTTAACATGTGAAGCTAATGATTTGAAGCAACTTGATATGGATTTCTAAATGTGTACATGCCAGAAAATTTGTTATATACCTAAATGTTAAATTGTGGAATTTTTCCAAATGCACTGCCGTTTTGGCTTTATGCCAACTTATGTGAGATGCAGAAAGTTAATTAACTTTAATATATGAATATAATATTTTAAAACAACTTGATTTGGATTTCTAAATGTGTACATGCCAGAAAATCGGTTTTATACCTAAATGTGAAATTGTGGATTTTTTCCAAATACACTGCCATTATAGCCTTATGACAACTTTAGTAAGATGACGAAGGTTAATTAACTTTAATATGTGAAGCTAATGATTTGAAGCAACTTGATATGGATTTCTAGATGTGTACATGCAAGAAAGTCGGTTTTATACCTAAATGTAAAATTGTGGAATTTTTCCAAATGCACTGCCATTTTGGCTTTATGCCAACATATGTGAGATGAAGAAAGTTAATTAACTTTAATATGTGAAGCTAATGATTTGAAGCAACTTGATATGGATTTCTAAATGTGTACATGCCAGAAAATCGGTTTTATACCTAAATGAAAAATTGTGGAATTTTTCCAAATGCATTGCCGTTTTTGCTTTTTGCGAACTTCTGTAAGATGACGAAGGTCAATTAACTTTGATATGTTAAGCTAATGATTTGAAACAACTTGATATGGATTTCTAAATGTGTACATGCAAGAAATTCGGTTGTATACCTAACTGTAAAATTGTGGAATTTTTCCAAATGCACTGCCATTTTTGCTTTTTGCGAACTTCTGTAAGATGACGAAGGTCAATTAACTTTGATATGTTAAGCTAATGATTTGAAACAACTTAATATGGATTTCTAAATGTGTACATGCAAGAAAGTCGGTTGTATACCTAAATGAAAAATTGTGGAATTTTTCCAAATCCATTGTCGTTTTTGCTTTTTGCGAACTTCTGTAAGATGACGAAGGTCAATTAACTTTAATTTGTGAAGCTAATGATTTGAAACAACTTGATATGGATTTCTAAATGTGTACAAGCCAGAAAATCGGTTTTATACCTAAATGAAAAATTGTGGAATTTTTCCAAATGCATTGCCGTTTTTGCTTTTTGCGAACTTCTGTAAGATGACGAAGGTCAATTAACTTTGATATGTTAAGCTAATGATTTAAGCAACTTGATATGGATTTCTTAATGTGCACATGCAAGAAAGTCGGTTTTATACCTAAATGTAAAATTATGGAATTTTTCCAAATGCACTGCCGTTTTGTGTTTATGCCAACTTCTGTAAGATGAAGAAAGTTAATTAACTTTAATATGTGAATTTAATAATTTGAAGCAACTTGATATGGATTTCTAAATGTGTACATGCACGAAAGTCTTTTTTATACCTAAATGTAAAATTGTGGAATTTTTTCCAAATGCACTGCCGTTATGGTCTTATGTCAACTTGAGTAAGATAGTGGAGCTTAATTAATTTTAATATGTTAAGCTAATGATTTGACGTAAATCGATATGGATTTCTTAATGTTTAAATGCCAGAAAATGGGTTTTATACCTAAATGTAAATTTGTGGAATTTTTCCAAGCGCACTACCGTTATGGCTTTATGCCAACTTTAGTAAGAGGAAGAAAGTTAATTGACTTTAATATGTGAATTTAATAATTTAAAACAACATGATTTGGATTTCTAAATGTGTACATGCCAGAAAATCGGTTTTATACCTAAATGTGAAATTGTGGATTTAATGATTTGAATCAACTTGATATGGATTTCGAAATGTGTACATGCCAGAAAATGGGTTTTATACCTAAATGTAAAATTGTGGAATTTTTCAAAGCGCACTACCGTTATGGCTTTATGCCAACTTTAAGAAAAGGAAGAAAGTTAATTGACTTTAATATGTGAATTTAATAATTTAAAACAACATGATTTGGATTTCTAAATGTGTACATGCCAGAAAATCGGTTTTATACCTAAATGTGAAATTGTGGATGTTTTCCAAATACACTGCCATTATGGCCTTATGACAACTTTAGTAGGATGAAGAAAGTTAATTAACTTTAATATGTGAAGCTTATGATACAAAACAACTTGATATGGATTTCTTAATGAGTACATGCAAGAAAATCTGTTGTATACCTAAATGTAAAATTGTGGATTTTTTCCAAATACACTGCCATTATGGCCTTATGACAACTTTAGTAAGATGAAGAAAGTTAATTAACTTTAATATATTAAGATAATGATTTGAAGCAACTTGATATGGATTTGTAAATGTGTACATGCCAGAAAATTTGTTATATACCTAAATGTAAAATTGTGGAATTTTTCCAAATGCACTGCCGTTTTGGCTTTATGCGAACTTCCGTAAAATGAAGAAGATTAATTAACTTTAACATGTGAAGCTAATGATTTGAAGCAACTTGATATGGATTTCTAAATATGTACATGCAAGAAAGTCAATCTTATACCTAAATGTAAAATTGTGGAATTTTTCCAAATGCACTGCCGTTTTGGCTTTATGCACACTTATGTGAGATGAAGAAAGTTAATTAACTTTAATATGTGAATTTAATATTTTAAAACAACTTGATTTGGATTTCTAAATAAGTACATGCCAGAAAATCGGTTTTATACCTAAATGTGAAATCGTGGATTTTTTCCAAATACACTGCCATTATGGCCTTATGACAACTTTAGTAGGATGAAGAAAGTTAATTAACTTTAAAATGTGAAGCTAATAATTTGAAGCAACTTGATATGGATTTGTAAATGTGTACATGCCAGAAAATCTGTTGTATACCTAATGTAAAATTGTGGATTTTTTCCAAATACACTGCTATTATGGCATTATGACAACTTTAGTAGGATGAAGAAAGTTAATTAACTTGAATATGTGAAGCTAATGATTTGAAGCTTGATATGGATTTGTAAATGTGTACATGCCAGAAAATCTGTTGTATACCTAAATGTAAAATTGTGGAGTTTTTCCAAATGCACTGCCGTTTTGGCTTTATGCTAACTTCAGTAAGATGAAGAAGATTAATTAACTTTAATATGTTAAGATAATGATTTGAAGCAACTTGATATGGATTTCTAAATATGTACATGCAAGAAAGTCAATTTTATACCTAAATGTAAAATTAGGGAATTTTTACAAATGCACTGCCGGTGTGGCTTTATGTCAACTTCTGTAAGATGAAGAAAGTTAATAAACTTTAATATGTGAATTTAGTAATTTAAAGTAACTTGATATGGATTTCTAAATGTGTACATGCCAGAAAGTCGGTTTTATACCTAAATGTAAAATTGTGGAATTTTTTCCAAATGCACTGCCGTTATGGTCTTATGTCAACTTGAGTAAGATAGTGGAGGTTAATTAATTTTAATATGTTAAGCTAATGATTTGACGTAACTTGATATGGATTTCTTAATGTTTAAACGCCAGAAAATGGGTTTTATACCTAAATGTAAAATTGTGGAATTTTTCCAAATGCACTGCCGTTATGGCTTTATGCCAACTTATGTGAGATGAAGAAAGTTAACTAACTTTAATATGTGAAGCTAATGATTTAAAGCAACTTGATATGGATTTCTAAATGTGTACGGCATGTACAAATCGGTTTTATACCTAAATGTGAAATTGTGGATTTTTTCCAAATACACTGCCATTATGGCCTTATGACAACTTTAGTAGGATGAAGAAAGTTAATTAACTTGAATATGTGAAGCTAATGATTTGAAGCTTGATATGGATTTGTAAATGTGTACATGCCAGAAAATCTGTTGTATACCTAAATGTAAAATTGTGGAGTTTTTCCAAATGCACTGCCGTTTTGGCTTTATGCGAACTTGAGTATGAAGATGCGGGTTAATTAACTTTAATATGTTAAGATAATGATTTGAAGCAACTTGATATGGATTTCTAAATGTGTACATGCAAGAAAGTCGGTTTTAGACCTAAATGTAAAATTATGGCATTTTTCCAAATTTTGCTTTATGTCAACTTCTGTAAGATGAAGAAAGTTAATTAACTTTAATATGTGAATTTAATAATTTAAAGTAACTTGATATGGATTTCTAAATTTGTACTTGCACGAAAGTCGGTTTTATACCTAAATGTAAAATTGTGGAATTTTTTCCAAATGCACTGCCGTTATGGTCTTATGTCAACTTGAGTAAGATAGTGTAGGTGAATTAATTTTAATATGTTAAGCTAATGATTTGACGTAACTTGATATGGATTTCTTAATGTTTAAACGCCAGAAAATGGGTTTTATACCTAAATGTAAAATTGTGGAATTTTTCCAAGCGCACTACCGTTATGGCTTTATGCCAACTTTAGTAAGATGACGAAGGTTAATTAACTTTAATATGTGAAGATAATGATTTGAAGCAACTTGATATGGATTTCTAAATGTGTACATGCCAGAAAATTGGATTTATACTTCAATGTAAATTTGTGGAATTTTTCCAAATGCACTGCCGTTATGGCTTTATGCCAACTTATGTGAGATGAAGAAAGTTAACTAACTTTAATATGTGAAGCTAATGATTTAAAGCAACTTGATATGGATTTCTAAATGTGTACGGCATGTACAAATCGGTTTTATACCTAAATGTGAAATTGTGGATTTTTTCCAAATACACTGCCATTATGGCCTTATGACAACTTTAGTAGGATGAAGAAGGTTAATTAACTTTAATATGTTAAGATAATGATTTGAAGCAACTTGATATGGATTTCTAAATGTGTACATGCAAGAAAGTCGGTTTTAGACCTAAATATAAAATTATGGCATTTTTCCAAATTTGGCTTTATGTCAACTTCTGTAAGATGAAGAAAGTTAATTAACTTTGATATGTGAATTTAATAATTTAAAGTAACTTGATATGGATTTCTAAATGTGTACATGCACGAAAATCGGTTGTATACCTAAATGTAAAATTGTGGAATTTTTTCCAAATGCACTGCCGTTATGGTCTTATGTCAACTTGAGTAAGATAGTGGAGGTTAATTAATTTTAATATGTTAAGCTAATGATTTGACGTAACTTGATATGGATTTCTTAATGTTTAAACGCCAGAAAATGGGTTTTATACCTAAATGAAAAATTGTGGAATTTTTCCAAGCGCACTACCGTTATGGCTTTATGCCAACTTTAGTAAGATGACGAAGGTTAATTAACTTTAATATGTGAAGATAATGATTTGAAGCAACTTGATATGGATTTCTAAATGTGTACTTGCCAGAAAATCGGATTTATACTTAAATGTAAATTTGTGGAATTTTTCCAAATGCACTGCCGTTATGGCTTTATGCCAACTTATGTGAGATGAAGAAAGTTAACTAACTTTAATATGAAAAGCTAATGATTTAAAGCAACTTGATATGGATTTCTAAATGTGTACGGCATGTACAAATCGGTTTTATACCTAAATGTGAAATTGTGGATTTTTTCCAAATACACTGCCATTATGGCCTTATGTCAACTTTAGTAGGATGAAGAAGGTTAATTAACTTTAATATGTTAAGATAATGATTTGAAGCAACTTGATATGGATTTCTAAATGTGTACATGCAAGACAGTCGGTTTTAGACCTAAATGTAAAATTATGGCATTTTTCCAAATTTGACTTTATGTCAACTTCTGTAAGATGAAGAAAGTTAATAAACTTTAATATGTGAATTTAATAATTTAAAGTAACTTGATATGGATTTCTAATGTGTACATGCACGAAAGTCGGTTTTATACCGAAATGTAAAATTGTGGAATTTTTTCCAAATGCACTGCCGTTATGGTCTTATGTCAACTTGAGTAAAATAGTGGAGGTTAATTAATTTTAATATGTTAAGTTAATGATTTGACGTAACTTGATATGGATTTCTTAATGTTTAAACGCCAGAAAATGGGTTTTATACCTAAATGTAAAATTGTGGAATTTTTCCAAGCGCACTACCGTTATGGCTTTATGCCAACTTTAGTAAGATGACGAAGGTTAATTAACTTTAATATGTGAAGCTAATGATTTAAAGCGACTTGATATGGGTTTCTAAATATGTACGGCATGTACAAATTGGTTTTATACCTAAATGTGAAATTGTGGATTTTTTCCAAATACACTGCCATTATGGCCTTATGACAACTTTAGTAGGATGAAGAAGGTTAATTAACTTTAATATGTTAAGATAATGATTTGAAGCAACTTGATATGGATTTCTAAATGTGTACATGCAAGAAAGTCGGTTTTATACCTTAACGAAAAATTGTGGCATTTTTCCAAATGCAGTGCCGTTTTTGCTTTATGCGAACTTCTGTAAGATGACGAAGGTTAATTAACTTTAATATGTTAAGCTAATGATACAAAACAACTTGATATGGATTTCTTAATGAGTACATGCAAGAAAGTCGGTTTTATACCTAAACGTGAAATTGTGGATTTTTTCCAAATACACTTCCATTATGGCCTTATGACAACTTTAGTAGGATGAAGAAAGTTAATTAACTTGAATATGTGAAGCTAATGATTTGAAGCTTGATATGGATTTGTAAATGTGTACATGCCAGAAAATCTGTTGTATACCTAAATGTAAAATTGTGGAGTTTTTCCAAATGCACTGCCGTTTTGGCTTTATGCGAAATTCAGTAAGATGAAGAAGATTAATTAACTTTAATATGTTAAGATAATGATTTGAAGCAACTTGATATGGATTTCTAAATATGTACATGCAAGAAAGTCAATTTTATACCTAAATGTAAAATTATGGAATTTTTACAAATGCACTGCCGGTGTGGCCTTATGTCAACTTCTGTAAGATGAAGAAAGTTAATAAACTTTAATATGTGAATTTAGTAATTTAAAGTAACTTGATATGGATTTCTAAATGTGTACATGCCAGAAAGTCGGTTTTATACCTAAAGGTAAAATTGTGGAATTTTTTCCAAATGCACTGCCGTTATGGTCTTATGTCAGCTTGAGTAAGATGGTGAGGGTTAATTAATTAACATTAATATGTGAAGCTAATGATTTGAAGCAACTTGATATGGATTTCTTAATTAGTACATGCAAGAAGGTCGGTTTTATACCTAAATGTGAAATTGTGGATTTTTTCCAAATACACTGCCATTATGGCCTTATGACAACTTTAGTAGGATGAAGAAAGTTAATTAACTTTAATATGTGAAGCTAATGATTTGAAGCAACTTGATATGGATTTGTAAGTGTGTACATGCCAGAAAATCTGTTGTATACCTAAATGTAAAATTGTGGAGTTTCTCCAAATGCACTGCCGTTTTGGCTTTATGCGAACTTCAGTAAGATGAAGAAGGTTAATTAACTTTAATATGTTAAGATAACGATTTGAAGCAACTTGATATGGATTTCTAAATGTGTACAAGCAAGAAAGTCGGTTTTAGACCTAAATGTAAAATTATGGCATTTTTCCAAATTCTGCTTTATGTCAACTTCTGTAAGATGAAGAAAGTTAATTAACTTTAATATGTGAATTTAATAATTTAAAGTAACTTGATATGGATTTCTAAATGTGTACATGCACGAAAGTCGGTTTTATACCCAAATGTAAAATTGTGGAATTTTTTCCAAATGCACTGCCGTTATGGTCTTATGTCAACTTGAGTAAGATAGTGTAGGTGAATTAATTTTAATATGTTAAGCTAATGATTTGACGTAACTTGATATGGATTTCTTAATGTTTAAACGCCAGAAAATGGGTTTTATACCTAAATGTAAAATTGTGGAATTTTTCCAAGCGCACTACCGTTATGGCTTTATGCCAACTTTAGTAAGATGACGAAGGTTAATTAACTTTAATATGTGAAGATAATGATTTGAAGCAACTTGATATGGATTTCTAAATGTGTACATGCCAGAAAATTGGATTTATACTTCAATGTAAATTTGTGGAATTTTTCCAAATGCACTGCCGTTATGGCTTTATGCCAACTTATGTGAGATGAAGAAAGTTAACTAACTTTAATATGTGAAGCTAATGATTTAAAGCAACTTGATATGGATTTCTAAATGTGTACGGCATGTACAAATCGGTTTTATACCTAAATGTGAAATTGTGGATTTTTTCCAAATACACTGCCATTATGGCCTTATGACAACTTTAGTAAGATGAAGAAGGTTAATTAACTTTAATATGTTAAGATAACGATTTGAAGCAACTTGATATGGATTTCTAAATGTGTACAAGCAAGAAAGTCGGTTTTAGACCTAAATGTAAAATTATGGCATTTTTCCAAATTCTGCTTTATGTCAACTTCTGTAAGATGAAGAAAGTTAATTAACTTTAATATGTGAATTTAATAATTTAAAGTAACTTGATATGGATTTCTAAATGTGTACATGCACGAAAGTCGGTTTTATACCTAACTGTAAAATTGTGGAATTTTTTCCAAATGCACTGCCGTTATGGTCTTATGTCAACTTGAGTAAGATAGTGGAGGTTAATTAATTTTAATATGTTAAGCTAATGATTTCACGTAACTTGATATGGATTTCTTAATGTTTAAACGCCAGAAAATGGGTTTTATACCTAAATGTAAAATTGTGGAATTTTTCCAAGCGCACTACCGTTATGGCTTTATGCCAACTTTAGTAAGATGACGAAGGTTAATTAACTTTAATATGTGAAGATAATGATTTGAAGCAACTTGATATGGATTTCTAAATGTGTACATGCCAGAAAATCGGATTTATACTTAAATGTAAATTTGTGGAATTTTTCCAAATGCACTGCCGTTATGGCTTTATGCCAACTTATGTGAGATGAAGAAAGTTAACTAACTTTAATATGAAAAGCTAATGATTTAAAGCAACTTGATATGGATTTCTAAATGTGTACGGCATGTACAAATCGGTTTTATACCTAAATGTGAAATTGTGGATTTTTTCCAAATACACTGCCATTATGGCCTTATGACAACTTTAGTAGGATGAAGAAGGTTAATTAACTTTAATATGTTAAGATAATGATTTGAAGCAACTTGATATGGATTTCTAAATGTGTACATGCAAGAAAGTCGGTTTTAGACCTAAATATAAAATTATGGCATTTTTCCAAATTTGGCTTTATGTCAACTTCTGTAAGATGAAGAAAGTTAATTAACTTTGATATGTGAATTTAATAATTTAAAGTAACTTGATATGGATTTCTAATATGTACATGCACGAAAGTCGGTTTTATACCTAAATGTAAAATTGTGGAATTTTTTCCAAATGCACTGCCGTTATGGTCTTATGTCAACTTGAGTAAGATAGTGGAGGTTAATTAATTTTAATATGTTAAGCTAATGATTTGACGTAACTTGATATGGATTTCTTAATGTTTAAAAGCCAGAATATGGGTTTTATACCTAAATGTAAAATTGTGGAATTTTTCCAAGCGCACTACCGTTATGGCTTTATGCCAACTTTAGTAAGATGACGAAGGTAAATTAACTTTAATATGTGAAGCTAATGATTTGAAGCAACTTGATATGGATTTCTAAATGTGTACATGCCAGAAAATCGGTTGTATACCTAACTGTAAAATTGTGGAATTTTTCCAAATGCCCTGCCTTTCGGCTTTATGCCAACTTATGTGAGTTGAAGAAAGTTAATTAACTTTAATATGTGAAGCTAATGATTTGAAGCAACTTGATATGGATTTCTAAATGTGTACATGCCAGAAAATCGGTTTTATACCTAAATGTGAAATTGTGGATTTTTTCCAAATACTCTGCCGTTATGGCCTTATGACAACTTTAGTAGGATGAAGAAAGTTAATTAACTTTAATATGTGAAGCTAATGATTTGAAGCAACTTGATATGGATTTGTAAATGTGTACATGCAAGAAAGTCGGTTTTAGACCTAAATGTAAAATTGTGGAGTTTTTCCAAATGCACTGCCGTTTTGGCTTTATGCGAACTTCAGTAAGATGAAGAAGGTTAATTAACTTTAATATGTTAAGATAATGATTTGAAGCGACTTGATATGGATTTCTCAATGTGTACATGCAAGAAAGTCAATTTTTTACCTAAATGTAAAATTATGGAATTTTTACAAATGCACTGCCGGTGTGGCCTTATGTCAACTTCTGTAAGATGAAGAAAGTTAATAAACTTTAATATGTGAATTTAGTAAATTAAAGTAACTTGATATGGATTTCTAAATGTGTACATGCCAGAAAGTCGGTTTTATACCTAAATGTAAAATTGTGGAATTTTTTCCAAATGCACTGCCGTTAGGGTCTTATGTCAGCTTGAGTAAGATGGTGAGGGTTAATTAATTAACATTAATATGTGAAGCTAATGATTTGAAGCAACTTGATATGGATTTCTAAATGTGTACATGCAGAAAATCTGTTTTATACCTAAATGTGAAATTGTGGATTTTTTCCAAATGCACTGCCGTTATGGCTTATGACAACTTTAGTAGGATGAAGAAAGTTAATTAACTTTAATATGTGAAGCTAATGATTTGAAGCAACTTGATATGGATTTGTAAATGTGTACATGCAAGAAAGTCGGTTTTAGACCTAAATGTAAAATTGTGGAGTTTTTCCAAATGCACTGCCGTTTTGGCTTTATGCGAACTTCAGTAAGATGAAGAAGGTTAATTAACTTTAATATGTTAAGATAATGATTTGAAGCAACTTGATATGGATTTCTCAATGTGTACATGCAAGAAAGTCAATTTTTTACCTAAATGTAAAATTATGGAATTTTTACAAATGCACTGCCGGTGTGGCCTTATGTCAACTTCTGTAAGATGAAGAAAGTTAATAAACTTTAATATGTGAATTTAGTAATTTAAAGTAACTTGATATGGATTTCTAAATGTGTACATGCAAGAAAGTCGGTTTTATACCTAAATGTGAAATTGTGGATTTTTTCCAAATACACTGCCGTTATGGCCTTATGACAACTTTAGTAGGATGAAGAAAGTTAATTAACTTTAATATGTGAAGCTAATGATATGAAGCAACTTGATATGGATTTGTAAATGTGTACATGCAAGAAAATCTGTTTTATACCTAAATGTAAAATTGTGGAGTTTTTCCAAATGCACTGCCGTTTTTGCTTTATGCGAACTTCTGTAAGATGACGAAGGTTAATTAACTTTAATATGTTAAGCTAATGATACAAAACAACTTGATATGGATTTCTTAATGAGTACATGCAAGAAAGTCGGTTTTATACCTAAACGTGAAATTGTGGATTTTTTCCAAATACACTTCCATTATGGCCTTATGACAACTTTAGTAGGATGAAGAAAGTTAATTAACTTGAATATGTGAAGCTAATGATTTGAAGCTTGATATGGATTTGTAAATGTGTACATGCCAGAAAATCTGTTGTATACCTAAATGTAAAATTGTGGAGTTTTTCCAAATGCACTGCCGTTTTGGCTTTATGCGAACTTCAGTAAGATGAAGAAGATTAATTAACTTTAATATGTTAAGATAATGATTTGAAGCAACTTGATATGGATTTCTAAATATGTACATGCAAGAAAGTCAATTTTATACCTAAATGTAAAATTATGGAATTTTTACAAATGCACTGCCGGTGTGGCCTTATGTCAACTTCTGTAAGATGAAGAAAGTTAATAAACTTTAATATGTGAATTTAGTAATTTAAAGTAACTTGATATGGATTTCTAAATGTGTACATGCCAGAAAGTCGGTTTTATACCTAAATGTAAAATTGTGGAATTTTTTCCAAATGCACTGCCGTTATGGTCTTATGTCAGCTTGAGTAAGATGGTGAGGGTTAATTAATTAACATTAATATGTGAAGCTAATGATTTGAAGCAACTTGATATGGATTTCTTAATTAGTACATGCAAGAAGGTCGGTTTTATACCTAAATGTGAAATTGTGGATTTTTTCCAAATACACTGCCATTATGGCCTTATGACAACTTTAGTAGGATGAAGAAAGTTAATTAACTTTAATATGTGAAGCTAATGATTTGAAGCAACTTGATATGGATTTGTAAATGTGTACATGCCAGAAAATCTGTTGTATACCTAAATGTAAAATTGTGGAGTTTTCCAAATGCACTGCCGTTTTGGCTTTATGCGAACTTCAGTAAGATGAAGAAGGTTAATTAACTTTAATATGTTAAGATAATGATTTGAAGCAACTTGATATGGATTTCTAAATGTGTACATGCAAGAAAGTCGGTTTTAGACCTAAATGTAAAATTATGGCATTTTTCCAAATTCTGCTTTATGTCAACTTCTGTAAGATGAAGAAAGTTAATTAACTTTAATATGTGAATTTAATAATTTAAAGTAACTTGATATGGATTTCTAAATGTGTACATGCACGAAAGTCGGTTTTATACCCAAATGTAAAATTGTGGAATTTTTTCCAAATGCACTGCCGTTATGGTCTTATGTCAACTTGAGTAAGATAGTGTAGGTGAATTAATTTTAATATGTTAAGCTAATGATTTGACGTAACTTGATATGGATTTCTTAATGTTTAAACGCCAGAAAATGGGTTTTATACCTAAATGTAAAATTGTGGAATTTTTCCAAGCGCACTACCGTTATGGCTTTATGCCAACTTTAGTAAGATGACGAAGGTTAATTAACTTTAATATGTGAAGATAATGATTTGAAGCAACTTGATATGGATTTCTAAATGTGTACATGCCAGAAAATCGGATTTATACTTAAATGTAAATTTGTGGAATTTTTCCAAATGCACTGCCGTTATGGCTTTATGCCAACTTATGTGAAGATGAAGAAAGTTAACTAACTTTAATATGAAAAGCTAATGATTTAAAGCAACTTGATATGGATTTCTAAATGTGTACGGCATGTACAAATCGGTTTTATACCTAAATGTGAAATTGTGGATTTTTTCCAAATACACTGCCATTATGGCCTTATGACAACTTTAGTAGGATGAAGAAGGTTAATTAACTTTAATATGTTAAGATAATGATTTGAAGCAACTTGATATGGATTTCTAAATGTGTACATGCAAGAAAGTCGGTTTTATACCTTAACGAAAAATTGTGGCATTTTTCCAAATGCAGTGCCGTTTTTGCTTTATGCGAACTTCTGTAAGATGACGAAGGTTAATTAACTTTAATATGTTAAGCTAATGATACAAAACAACTTGATATGGATTTCTTAATGAGTACATGCAAGAAAGTCGGTTTTATACCTAAACGTGAAATTGTGGATTTTTTCCAAATACACTTCCATTATGGCCTTATGACAACTTTAGTAGGATGAAGAAAGTTAATTAACTTGAATATGTGAAGCTAATGATTTGAAGCTTGATATGGATTTGTAAATGTGTACATGCCAGAAAATCTGTTGTATACCTAAATGTAAAATTGTGGAGTTTTTCCAAATGCACTGCCGTTTTGGCTTTATGCGAACTTCAGTAAGATGAAGAAGATTAATTAACTTTAATATGTTAAGATAATGATTTGAAGCAACTTGATATGGATTTCTAAATATGTACATGCAAGAAAGTCAATTTTATACCTAAATGTAAAATTATGGAATTTTTACAAATGCACTGCCGGTGTGGCCTTATGTCAACTTCTGTAAGATGAAGAAAGTTAATAAACTTTAATATGTGAATTTAGTAATTTAAAGTAACTTGATATGGATTTCTAAATGTGTACATGCCAGAAAGTCGGTTTTATACCTAAAGGTAAAATTGTGGAATTTTTTCCAAATGCACTGCCGTTATGGTCTTATGTCAGCTTGAGTAAGATGGTGAGGGTTAATTAATTAACATTAATATGTGAAGCTAATGATTTGAAGCAACTTGATATGGATTTCTTAATTAGTACATGCAAGAAGGTCGGTTTTATACCTAAATGTGAAATTGTGGATTTTTTCCAAATACACTGCCATTATGGCCTTATGACAACTTTAGTAGGATGAAGAAAGTTAATTAACTTTAATATGTGAAGCTAATGATTTGAAGCAACTTGATATGGATTTGTAAGTGTGTACATGCCAGAAAATCTGTTGTATACCTAAATGTAAAATTGTGGAGTTTCTCCAAATGCACTGCCGTTTTGGCTTTATGCGAACTTCAGTAAGATGAAGAAGGTTAATTAACTTTAATATGTTAAGATAACGATTTGAAGCAACTTGATATGGATTTCTAAATGTGTACAAGCAAGAAAGTCGGTTTTAGACCTAAATGTAAAATTATGGCATTTTTCCAAATTCTGCTTTATGTCAACTTCTGTAAGATGAAGAAAGTTAATTAACTTTAATATGTGAATTTAATAATTTAAAGTAACTTGATATGGATTTCTAAATGTGTACATGCACGAAAGTCGGTTTTATACCCAAATGTAAAATTGTGGAATTTTTTCCAAATGCACTGCCGTTATGGTCTTATGTCAACTTGAGTAAGATAGTGTAGGTGAATTAATTTTAATATGTTAAGCTAATGATTTGACGTAACTTGATATGGATTTCTTAATGTTTAAACGCCAGAAAATGGGTTTTATACCTAAATGTAAAATTGTGGAATTTTTCCAAGCGCACTACCGTTATGGCTTTATGCCAACTTTAGTAAGATGACGAAGGTTAATTAACTTTAATATGTGAAGATAATGATTTGAAGCAACTTGATATGGATTTCTAAATGTGTACATGCCAGAAAATCGGATTTATACTTAAATGTAAATTTGTGGAATTTTTCCAAATGCACTGCCGTTATGGCTTTATGCCAACTTATGTGAGATGAAGAAAGTTAACTAACTTTAATATGTGAAGCTAATGATTTAAAGCAACTTGATATGGATTTCTAAATGTGTACGGCATGTACAAATCGGTTTTATACCTAAATGTGAAATTGTGGATTTTTTCCAAATACACTGCCATTATGGCCTTATGACAACTTTAGTAGGATGAAGAAGGTTAATTAACTTTAATATGTTAAGATAATGATTTGAAGCAACTTGATATGGATTTCTAAATGTGTACATGCAAGAAAGTCGGTTTTAGACCTAAATATAAAATTATGGCATTTTTCCAAATTTGGCTTTATGTCAACTTCTGTAAGATGAAGAAAGTTAATTAACTTTGATATGTGAATTTAATAATTTAAAGTAACTTGATATGGATTTCTAATATGTACATGCACGAAAGTCGGTTTTATACCTAAATGTAAAATTGTGGAATTTTTTCCAAATGCACTGCCGTTATGGTCTTATGTCAACTTGAGTAAGATAGTGGAGGTTAATTAATTTTAATATGTTAAGCTAATGATTTGACGTAACTTGATATGGATTTCTTAATGTTTAAAAGCCAGAAAATGGGTTTTATACCTAAATGTAAAATTGTGGAATTTTTCCAAGCGCACTACCGTTATGGCTTTATGCCAACTTTAGTAAGATGACGAAGGTAAATTAACTTTAATATGTGAAGCTAATGATTTGAAGCAACTTGATATGGATTTCTAAATGTGTACATGCCAGAAAATCGGTTGTATACCTAACTGTAAAATTGTGGAATTTTTCCAAATGCACTGCCTTTCGGCTTTATGCCAACTTATGTGAGTTGAAGAAAGTTAATTAACTTTAATATGTGAAGCTAATGATTTGAAGCAACTTGATATGGATTTCTAAATGTGTACATGCCAGAAAATCGGTTTTATACCTAAATGTGAAATTGTGGATTTTTTCCAAATACTCTGCCGTTATGGCCTTATGACAACTTTAGTAGGATGAAGAAAGTTAATTAACTTTAATATGTGAAGCTAATGATTTGAAGCAACTTGATATGGATTTGTAAATGTGTACATGCAAGAAAGTCGGTTTTAGACCTAAATGTAAAATTGTGGAGTTTTTCCAAATGCACTGCCGTTTTGGCTTTATGCGAACTTCAGTAAGATGAAGAAGGTTAATTAACTTTAATATGTTAAGATAATGATTTGAAGCAACTTGATATGGATTTCTAAATGTGTACATGCAAGAAAGTCGGTTAACGAAAAATTGTGGCATTTTTCCAAATGCACTGCCGTTTTTGCTTTATGCGAACTTCTGTAAGATGACGAAGGTTAATTAACTTTAATATGTTAAGCTAATGATACAAAACAACTTGATATGGATTTCTTAATGAGTACATGCAAGAAAGTCGGTTTTATACCTAAACGTGAAATTGTGGATTTTTTCCAAATACACTTCCATTATGGCCTTATGACAACTTTAGTAGGATGAAGAAAGTTAATTAACTTGAATATGTGAAGCTAATGATTTGAAGCTTGATATGGATTTGTAAATGTGTACATGCCAGAAAATCGGTTTTATACCTAAATGTGAAATTGTGGATTTTTTCCAAATGCACTGCCGTTTTGGCTTTATGCGAACTTCAGTAAGATGAAGAAGATTAATTAACTTTAATATGTTAAGATAATGATTTGAAGCAACTTGATATGGATTTCTAAATATGTACATGCAAGAAAGTCAATTTTATACCTAAATGTAAAATTATGGAATTTTTACAAATGCACTGCCGGTGTGGCCTTATGTCAACTTCTGTAAGATGAAGAAAGTTAATAAACTTTAATATGTGAATTTAGTAATTTAAAGTAACTTGATATGGATTTCTAAATGTGTACATGCCAGAAAGTCGGTTTTATACCTAAATGTAAAATTGTGGAATTTTTTCCAAATGCACTGCCGTTATGGTCTTATGTCAGCTTGAGTAAGATGGTGAGGGTTAATTAATTAACATTAATATGTGAAGCTAATGATTTGAAGCAACTTGATATCGATTTGTAAATGTGTACATGCCAGAAAATCTGTTTTATACCTAAATGTAAAATTGTGGAGTTTTTCCAAATGCACTGCCGTTTTGACTTTATGCCAACTTTAGTAAGATGACGAAGGTTAATTAACTTTAATATGTGAAGATAATGATTTGAAGCAACTTGATATGGATTACTAAATGTGTACATGCCAGAAAATCGGATTTATACTTAAATGTAAATTTGTGGAATTTTTCCAAATGCACTGCCGTTATGGCTTTATGCCAACTTATGTGAGATGAAGAAAGTTAATTAACTTTACTATGTTAAGATAATGATTTAAAGCAACTTGATATGGATTTCTAAATGTGTACGGCATGAACAAATCGGTTTTATACCTAAATGTGAAATTGTGGATTTTTTCCAAATACACTGCCATTATGGCCTTATGACAACTTAAGTAGGATGAAGAAGGTTAATTAACTTTAATATGTTAAGATAATGATTTGAAGCAACTTGATATGGATTTCTAAATGTGTACATGCAAGAAAGTCGGTTTTAGACCTAAATATAAAATTATGGCATTTTTCCAAATTTGGCTTTATGTCAACTTCTGTAAGATGAAGAAAGTTAATTAACTTTGATATGTGAATTTAATAATTTAAAGTAACTTGATATGGATTTCTAAATGTGTACATGCACGAAAGTCGGTTTTATACCTAACTGTAAAATTGTGGAATTTTTTCCAAATGCACTGCCGTTATGGTCTTATGTCAACTTGAGTAAGATAGTGGAGGTTAATTAATTTTAATATGTTAAGCTAATGATTTGACGTAACTTGATATGGATTTCTTAATGTTTAAACGCCAGAAAATGGGTTTTATACCTAAATGAAAAATTGTGGAATTTTTCCAAGCGCACTACCGTTATGGCTTTATGCCAACTTTAGTAAGATGACGAAGGTTAATTAACTTTAATATGTGAAGATAATGATTTGAAGCAACTTGATATGGATTTCTAAATGTGTACTTGCCAGAAAATCGGATTTATACTTAAATGTAAATTTGTGGAATTTTTCCAAATGCACTGCCGTTATGGCTTTATGCCAACTTATGTGAGATGAAGAAAGTTAACTAACTTTAATATGAAAAGCTAATGATTTAAAGCAACTTGATATGGATTTCTAAATGTGTACGGCATGTACAAATCGGTTTTATACCTAAATGTGAAATTGTGGATTTTTTCCAAATACACTGCCATTATGGCCTTATGTCAACTTTAGTAGGATGAAGAAGGTTAATTAACTTTAATATGTTAAGATAATGATTTGAAGCAACTTGATATGGATTTCTAAATGTGTACATGCAAGACAGTCGGTTTTAGACCTAAATGTAAAATTATGGCATTTTTCCAAATTTGACTTTATGTCAACTTCTGTAAGATGAAGAAAGTTAATAAACTTTAATATGTGAATTTAATAATTTAAAGTAACTTGATATGGATTTCTAATGTGTACATGCACGAAAGTCGGTTTTATACCGAAATGTAAAATTGTGGAATTTTTTCCAAATGCACTGCCGTTATGGTCTTATGTCAACTTGAGTAAAATAGTGGAGGTTAATTAATTTTAATATGTTAAGTTAATGATTTGACGTAACTTGATATGGATTTCTTAATGTTTAAACGCCAGAAAATGGGTTTTATACCTAAATGTAAAATTGTGGAATTTTTCCAAGCGCACTACCGTTATGGCTTTATGCCAACTTTAGTAAGATGACGAAGGTTAATTAACTTTAATATGTGAAGCTAATGATTTAAAGCGACTTGATATGGGTTTCTAAATATGTACGGCATGTACAAATTGGTTTTATACCTAAATGTGAAATTGTGGATTTTTTCCAAATACACTGCCATTATGGCCTTATGACAACTTTAGTAGGATGAAGAAGGTTAATTAACTTTAATATGTTAAGATAATGATTTGAAGCAACTTGATATGGATTTCTAAATGTGTACATGCAAGAAAGTCGGTTTTATACCTTAACGAAAAATTGTGGCATTTTTCCAAATGCAGTGCCGTTTTTGCTTTATGCGAACTTCTGTAAGATGACGAAGGTTAATTAACTTTAATATGTTAAGCTAATGATACAAAACAACTTGATATGGATTTCTTAATGAGTACATGCAAGAAAGTCGGTTTTATACCTAAACGTGAAATTGTGGATTTTTTCCAAATACACTTCCATTATGGCCTTATGACAACTTTAGTAGGATGAAGAAAGTTAATTAACTTGAATATGTGAAGCTAATGATTTGAAGCTTGATATGGATTTGTAAATGTGTACATGCCAGAAAATCTGTTGTATACCTAAATGTAAAATTGTGGAGTTTTTCCAAATGCACTGCCGTTTTGGCTTTATGCGAACTTCAGTAAGATGAAGAAGATTAATTAACTTTAATATGTTAAGATAATGATTTGAAGCAACTTGATATGGATTTCTAAATATGTACATGCAAGAAAGTCAATTTTATACCTAAATGTAAAATTATGGAATTTTTACAAATGCACTGCCGGTGTGGCCTTATGTCAACTTCTGTAAGATGAAGAAAGTTAATAAACTTTAATATGTGAATTTAGTAATTTAAAGTAACTTGATATGGATTTCTAAATGTGTACATGCCAGAAAGTCGGTTTTATACCTAAAGGTAAAATTGTGGAATTTTTTCCAAATGCACTGCCGTTATGGTCTTATGTCAGCTTGAGTAAGATGGTGAGGGTTAATTAATTAACATTAATATGTGAAGCTAATGATTTGAAGCAACTTGATATGGATTTCTTAATTAGTACATGCAAGAAGGTCGGTTTTATACCTAAATGTGAAATTGTGGATTTTTTCCAAATACACTGCCATTATGGCCTTATGACAACTTTAGTAGGATGAAGAAAGTTAATTAACTTTAATATGTGAAGCTAATGATTTGAAGCAACTTGATATGGATTTGTAAGTGTGTACATGCCAGAAAATCTGTTGTATACCTAAATGTAAAATTGTGGAGTTTCTCCAAATGCACTGCCGTTTTGGCTTTATGCGAACTTCAGTAAGATGAAGAAGGTTAATTAACTTTAATATGTTAAGATAACGATTTGAAGCAACTTGATATGGATTTCTAAATGTGTACAAGCAAGAAAGTCGGTTTTAGACCTAAATGTAAAATTATGGCATTTTTCCAAATTCTGCTTTATGTCAACTTCTGTAAGATGAAGAAAGTTAATTAACTTTAATATGTGAATTTAATAATTTAAAGTAACTTGATATGGATTTCTAAATGTGTACATGCACGAAAGTCGGTTTTATACCCAAATGTAAAATTGTGGAATTTTTTCCAAATGCACTGCCGTTATGGTCTTATGTCAACTTGAGTAAGATAGTGTAGGTGAATTAATTTTAATATGTTAAGCTAATGATTTGACGTAACTTGATATGGATTTCTTAATGTTTAAACGCCAGAAAATGGGTTTTATACCTAAATGTAAAATTGTGGAATTTTTCCAAGCGCACTACCGTTATGGCTTTATGCCAACTTTAGTAAGATGACGAAGGTTAATTAACTTTAATATGTGAAGATAATGATTTGAAGCAACTTGATATGGATTTCTAAATGTGTACATGCCAGAAAATTGGATTTATACTTCAATGTAAATTTGTGGAATTTTTCCAAATGCACTGCCGTTATGGCTTTATGCCAACTTATGTGAGATGAAGAAAGTTAACTAACTTTAATATGTGAAGCTAATGATTTAAAGCAACTTGATATGGATTTCTAAATGTGTACGGCATGTACAAATCGGTTTTATACCTAAATGTGAAATTGTGGATTTTTTCCAAATACACTGCCATTATGGCCTTATGACAACTTTAGTAGGATGAAGAAGGTTAATTAACTTTAATATGTTAAGATAATGATTTGAAGCAACTTGATATGGATTTCTAAATGTGTACATGCAAGAAAGTCGGTTTTAGACCTAAATATAAAATTATGGCATTTTTCCAAATTTGGCTTTATGTCAACTTCTGTAAGATGAAGAAAGTTAATTAACTTTGATATGTGAATTTAATAATTTAAAGTAACTTGATATGGATTTCTAAATGTGTACATGCA
>NW_024395609.1:0-7332 GCF_016617805.1 Bactrocera tryoni | reverse complement strand
TTTAGCAATCGATATTGAGTTGTTTAAATTATTTATTTAACATCTTAAGTCATTTTCCTTCTTCATCTTATTGAAATTGACATAAAGCCATAACGGCAGTGCATTTGGAAGAATTCGACAATCTTATATTCAGGTATAAAGTCCATTTTCTGTATATACACATTAAGCAGTCGATATTGAGCTGCTTCAAATCATTTATTTAACATCTTTAAGTCATTTTCCTTCTTCGTCTTACTGAACTTGACATAAAGCCATAACGGCAGTGCATTTGGAAGAATTCGACAATCTTATATTCAGGTATAAAGTCCATTTTCTTGTATATACACATTAAGCAGTCGATATTGAGCTGTTTCAAATCATAACTTTAACATGTTTAAGTTAATTTACCTTCTTCATTTTACTGAAGTTGACATAAAACCATAACAGCAGAGCATTTGAAAGAATTCGAAAATCTTATGTTCAGGTATAAAGTCGATTTTCTTGTATATACACATTTAGCAGTCGATATTGAGTTGCTTTAAGTCATTAATTTTACATCTTTAAGTTAATTTACCTTCTTCATCTTGCTGAAGTTGACATAAAGCCATAACGGCAGTGCATTTGGAAGAATTCGATAATCTCATATTCAGGTAAAAAGTCGATTTTCTTGTATATACACATTTAGCAGTCAATATTGAGTTGCTTTAAATCATTAATCTAACATCTTTAAGTTAATTTACCTTCTTCATCTTACTGAAGTTGACATAAAGCCATAACGGCAGTGCATTTGGAAGAATTCGACAATCTTATATTTAGGTATAAATTTGATTTTCTTGTATATACACATTCAGCAGTCGATATTGAGTTGCTTTAAATCATTAATTTAACATCTTTAAGTTAATTAACCTTCTTTATCTTACTGAAGTTGACATAAAACCATAACGGCAGTGCATTTGGAAGAATTCGACAATCTTATGTGCAGGTATGAAGTCGATTTTCGTGTACATACACATTTAGCAGTCGACATTGAGTTGCCTTAAATCATTTATTTAACATATTTAAGTTAATTAACTTTCTTCACCTTCCTGAAGTTGACATAAAGCCATAACGGCAGTGCATTTGGAAGAATTCGACAATCTTAGATTCAGGTATAAAGTCGATTTTCTTGTATATACACATTTAGAAGTCGATATTGAGTTGCTTTAAATCATTTATTTAACATTTTTAAGTAATTTTCCTTCTTCGTCTTATTGAAGTTGACATAAAGCCATAACGGCAGTGCATTTGGAAGAATTCGACAATCTTATATTCAGGTATAAAGTCCATTTTCTTGTATATACACATTAAGCGGTCGACATTGAGCTGCTTCAAATCATTACTTTAACATGTTTAAGTTAGTTTACCTTCTTCATCTTACTGAAGTTGACATAAAGCCATAATAGCAGAGCATTTGGAAGAATTCGACAATCTTATATTCAGGTATAAAGTCGATTTTCTTGTATATACACATTTACCAGTCGATATTGAATTGCTTCAAATCATTAATTTACCATATTTAAGTTAATTAACTTTCTTCATCTTACCGAAGTTGACATAAAGCCATAACGGCAGTAGCATTTGGAAGAATTCGACATTCCTATATTCACGTATAAAGTCGATTTTCTTGTATATACACATTTACCAGTCGATATTGAATTGCCTTAAATCATTAATTTAATATATTTAAGTTAATTAACTTTCTTCATCTTACCGAAGTTGACATAAAGCCATAACGGCAGTGCATTTGTGAAAATTCGACAATCTTATATTCAGGTATAAAGTCCATTTTCTTGTATATACACATTTAGCAGTCGATATTGAATTGCCTTAAATCATTAATTTAACATAATTAAGTTAGTTTACATTCTTCGTTCTACAGAAGTTGACATAAAGCCATAACGGCAGTGCATTTGTAAAAATTCGACAATCTTATATTCAGGTATAAAGTCGATGTTCTCTTAGATACACATTTAGCAGTCTATATTGAGTTGCCTTAAATCATTAGTTTAACATATTTAAGTTAATTGCTTCTTCATCTTACTGAAGTTGACATAAAGCCACAACGGCAGTGCATTTGGAAGAATGCGACAATCTTATATTCAGGTATAAATTCGATGTTCTTGTATATACACATTTAGCAATCGATATTGAGTTGCTTCAAATCATTAATTTACCATATTTAAGTTAATTAGCCTTCTTCATATTACCGAAGTTGACATAAAGCCATAACAGTGCATTTGTGAAAATTCGACAATCTTATATTCAGGTATAAAGTCGATTTTCTTGTATATACACATGTAGCAGTCGATATTGAATTACCTTAAATCAATACTTTAACATATTTAAGTTATTTATGTTTCTTCATCTTACTGAAGTTGACATAAAGCCATAACGGCAGTGCATTTGGAAGAATTCGGCATTCTTATATTCAGGTATAAAGTCGATGTTCTTGTATATGCACATTTAGCAATCGATATTGAGTTGCTTCGAATCAATAGTTTAACATATTTAAGTTCACTTACCTTCTTCATCTTACTGAAGTGGACATAAAGCCATAACGGCAGTGCATTTGGAAGAATTCCACAATTCTATATTAAGGTATAAAGTCGGTTTTCTTGCATATTCACAGTTAGCAATTGATATTGAGTTGCTTCGATCATTAATTTAACATATTTAAGTTAATTTACCTTCTTCATCTTACTGAAGTGGACATAAAGCCATAACGGCATTGCATTTGGAATAGTTCCACAATCCTATATTAAGGTATAAAGTCGATTTTCTTGTATATACACATTTGGCAATCGATATTGAGTTGCTGCAAATCATTAATTTAACATATTTAAGTTAGCTAACTGTCTTCATCTTACTGAAGTGGACATAAAGCCATAACGGCAGTGCATTTGGGAGAATTCCACATCCTTATATTAAGGTATAAAGTCGATTTTCTTGTATATACACATTTGGCATTCGATATTGAGTTGCTGCAAATCATTAATTTAACATATTTAAGATAATTAACCTTCTTTATCTTACTGAAGTGGACATAAAGCCATAACGGCAGCGCATTTGGAAGAATTCCACATCCTTATATTAAGGTGTAAAGTCGATTTTCTTGTATATACAAATTTGGCAATCGATATTGAGTCGCTGCAAATCATTAATTTAACATATTTAAGTTAACTAACCTTCTTCATCTTACTGAAGTGGACATAAAGCCATAACGGCAGTGCATTTGGAAGAATTCCACATCCTTATATTAAGGTATAAAGTCGATTTTCTTGTATATACAAATTTGGCAATCGATATTGAGTCGCTGCAAATCATTAATTTAACATATTTCAGTTAGCTAACTGTCTTCATCTTACTGAAGTGGACATAAGACCATAACGGCAGCGCATTTGGAAGAATTCCACATCCTTATATTAAGGTATAAAGTCGATTTTCTTGTATATACACATTTGGCAATCGATATTGAGTTGCTGCAAATCATTAATTTAACATATTTAAGTTAGCTAACTGTCTTCATCTTACTGAAGTGGACATAAAGCCATAACGGCAGTGCATTTGGGAGAATTCCACATCCTTATGTTAAGGTATAAAGTCGATTTTCTTGTATATACACATTTGGCATTCGATATTGAGTTTCTTCAAATTATTTTCTTCACTTATTTAAGTTAATTAACCTTCTTCATCTTACTGAAGTGGACATAAAGCCATACCGGCAGCGCATTTGGAAGAATTCCACATCCTCATATTAAGGTATAAAGTCGATTTTCTTGTATATACAAATTTGGCAATCGATATTGAGCAAATATTATTTAACATATTTCAGTTATTAACTTCTTCATCTTACTGAAGTGGACATAAGACCATAACGGCAGCGCATTTGGAAGAATTCCACTTCCTTATATTAAGGTATAAAGTCAATTTTCTTGTATATACTCCTTTGGCAACCGATACTGAGTTGCTGCAAATCATTAATTTAACATATTTAAGTTAATTGACCTTCTTCAATTTACTGAAGTGGATATAAGGCCATAACGGCAGCGCATTTGGAAGAATTCCACATCCTTATATTAAGGTATAAAGTAAATTTTCTTGTATATACACCTTTGGCAATCGATATTGAGTTGCTGCAAATCATTAATTTAACATATTTAAGTTAATTAACCTTCTTCATATTATTGAAGTGGACATAAAGCCATAACGGCAGCGCATTTGGAAGAATTCCACTTCCTTATATTAAGGTATAAAGTCAATTTTCTTGTATATACACCTTTGGCAACCGATACTGAGTTGCTGCAAATCATTAATTTAACATATTTAAGTTAATTGACCTTCTTCATTTTACTGAAGTGGATATAAGGCCATAACGGCAGCGCATTTGGAATAATTCCACATCCTTATATTAAGGTATAAAATCAATTTTCTTGTATATACACCTTTGGCAATCGATATTGAGCTGCTGCAAATCATTAATTTAACATAGTTAAGTTAATTAACCTTCTTCATTTTACTGAAGTGGACATAAGGCCATAACGGCAGCGCATTTGAAAGCATTCCACATCCTTTTAATCAGGTATAAAGTCAATTTTCTTGTATATACACCTTTGGCAATTGATATTGAGTTGTTGCAAATCATTAATTTAACATATTTAAGTTAACTAACCTTCTTCATTTTACTGAAGTGGACATAAGGCCATAACGGCAGCGCATATGGAAGAATTTCACATCCTTATATTAAGGTTTCAATTCGCTTTTCTTGTATATATACATTTAGCAATCGATATTGGGTTGCTGCAAATCATTAATTTAACATAGTTAAGTTAATTAACCTTCTTCATTTTACTGAAGTGGACATAAGGCCATAACGGCAGCGCATTTGAAAGAATTCCACATCCTTTTAATAAGGTATAAAGTCAATTTTCTTGTATATACACCTTTGGCAATTGATATTGAGTTAATGCAAATCATTAATTTAACATATTTAAGTTAACTAACCTTCTTCATTTTACTGAAGTGGACATAAGGCCATAACGGCAGCGCATATGGAAGAATTTCACATCCTTATATTAAGGTATAAAGTCGATTTTCTTGTATATGCACATTTGGCAATCGATATTGAGTTGCTTCAAATTATTTACTTCACTTATTTAAGTTAATTAACCTTCCTCATATTACTGAAGTGGACAAAGGACCATAACGGCAGCGCAATTGGAAGAATTCCACATCCTTATATTAAGGTATAAAGTCGATTTTCTTGTATATACACATTTGGCAATCGATATTGAGTTGCTGCAAATCATTAATTTAACATATTTAAGTTAATTAACCTTCTTCATATTACTGAAGTGGACATAAAGCCATAACGGCAGAGCATTTGGAAGAATTCCGCACCCTTATATTAAGGTATAAAGCCGATTTTCTTGTATATGCAAATTTGGCAATCGATATGGAGTTGCTTCAAATTATTTACTTCACTTATTTAAGTTAATTAACTTTCTTCATGTTACTGAAGTGGACAAAGGGCCATAACGGCAGCGCATTTGGAAGAATTCCACTTCCTTATATTAAGGTATAAAGTCAATTTTCTTGTATATACACCTTTGGCAACCGATACTGAGTTGCTGCAAATCATTAATTTAACATATTTAAGTTAATTGACCTTCCTCATTTTACTGAAGTGGATATAAGGCCATAACGGCAGCGCATTTGGAAGAATTCCACATCCTTATATTAAGGTATAAAGTAAATTTTCTTGTATATACACCTTTGGCAATCGATATTGAGTTGCTGCAAATCATTAATTTAACATATTTAAGTTAATTAATCTTCTTCATATTATTGAAGTGGACATAAAGCCATAACGGCAGCGCATTTGGAAGAATTCCACTTCCTTATATTAAGGTATAAAGTCAATTTTCTTGTATATACACCTTTGGCAACCGATACTGAGTTGCTGCAAATCATTAATTTAACATATTTAAGTTAATTGACCTTCTTCGTTTTACTGAAGTGGATATAAGGCCATAACGGCAGCGCATTTGGAATAATTCCACATCCTTATATTAAGGTATAAAGTCAATTTTCTTGTATATACACCTTTGGCAACAGATACTGAGTTGCTGCAAATCATTAATTTAACATATTTAAGTTAATTGACCTTCTTCATTTTACTGAGGTGGATATAAGGCCATAACGGCAGCGCATTTGGAATAATTCCACATCCTTATATTAAGGTATAAAATCAATTTTCTTGTATATACACCTTTGGCAATCGATATTGAGTTGCTGCAAATCATTAGATTAACATATTTAAGTTAATTAACCTTCTTCACCTTACTGAAGTGGACATAAAGCTATAACGGCAGCGCATTTGGAAGAATTCCACATCCTTATATAAAGGTATAAAGTCGATTTTCTTGTATATGCAAATTTAGCAATCGATATTGAGTTGCTGCAAATAATTAATTTAACATATTTAAGTTATCTAACCTTCTTCATCTTACTAAAGTGGACATAAGACCATAACGGCAGCGCATTTCGAAGAATTCCACATCCTTATATTAAGGTATAAAGTCGATTTTCTTGTATATACACATTTGGCAATCGATATTGAGTTGCTTCAAATTATTTACTTCACTTATTTAAGTTAATTAACTTTCTTCATGTTACTGAAGTGGACAAAGGGCCATAACGGCAGCGCAATTGGAAGAATTCCACGTCCTTATATTAAGGTATAAAGTCGATTTTCTTGTATATACACATTTGGCAATCGAAATTGAGTTGCTGCAAATCATTAATTTAACATATTTAAGTTAATTAACCTTCTTCATATTACTGAAGTGGACATAAAGCCATAACGGCAGAGCATTTGGAAGAATTCCACATCCTTATATTAAGGTATAAAGCCGATTTTCTTGTATATGCAAATTTGGCAATCGATACTGAGTTGCTGCAAATCATTAATTTAACATATTTAAATTAATTAATTTTCTTCATATTACTGAAGTTGACATAAAGCCATAACGGCAGTGCATTTGGAAGAATTCCACAATCTTATATTAAGGTATAAAGTCGAATTTCTTGTATATGCACATTTAGTAATCGATATTGAGTTGCTGCAAATAATAAGTTTAACATATATGAGTTAATTTACCTTCTTCATATTACCGAAGTGGACATAGGGCCATAACGGCAGCGCAGCGTATATGCACATTTGGCAATCGATATTGAGTTGCTTCAAATTATTTACTTCACTTATTTAAGTTAATTAACCTTCTTCATATTACCGAAGTGGACATAGGGCCATAA
>NW_024395608.1:0-7053 GCF_016617805.1 Bactrocera tryoni | reverse complement strand
TAACGGCAGTGCATTTGGATGAAATTGACATTCTTATATTCAGGTATAAAGTCGATTTTCTTGTATATGCACATTAAGCAGTCGATATTGAATTGCCTTAAATCATTAGTTTAATATACTTAAGTTAATTAACCTTCTTCAGCTTCCTGAAGTTGACATAAAGCCATAACGGCAGTGCATTTGTAAAAATTCGAAATTCTTATATTTAGGTATAAACTCGATTTTCTTCTATATACATATTTAGCAGTCGATATTGAAATGCCCTAAATCATTAGTTTAACATATTTAAGTTAATTATTCTTCTTAATCTTAATGAAATTGACATAAAGCCATAACGGCAGTGCCTTTGGAAGAATTCGACATTCTTATATTCAGGTATAAAGTCGATGTTCTTGTATATGCTCATTAAGCAGTCGATATTGAATTGCCTTGAATCATTAATTTAACATATTTAAGTTAATTAACTTTCTTCATCTTACCGAAGTTGACATGAAGCCATAACGGCAATGCAGTTGGAAGAAATCAACAATCTTATGTTCAGGTATAAAGTCGGCTTTCTTGTGATTACACATTTAGCAATCGATATTGAGTTGCTTCAAATCATTAGTTTAACATATTTAAGTTAATTATTCTTCTTAATCTTAATGAAATTGGCATAAAGCCATAACGGCAGTACATTTGTAAAAATTCGACAATCTTATATACAGGTATAAAGTCAATTTTCTTGTATATACACACTTAGCAGTCGATATGGAATTGCCTTAAATCATTAATTTAATATATTTAAGTTAATTAACTTTCTTCATCTTACCGAAGTTGACATAAAGCCATAACGGAAGTGCATTTGTTATAATTCGACAATCTTATATTCAGGTATAAAGTCGATTTTCTTGTATATACACATTTACCAGTCGATATTGAATTGCCTTAAATAATTAGTTTAACATTCTTAAGTTAATTAACCTTTTTCATCTTCTTGAAGTTGACATAAAGCCATAACGGAAGTGCATTTGTAAAAATTCGACAATCTTATGTTCAGGTATAAGGTCGATTTTCTTGTATATACACACTAAGCAGTCGCTATTGAGTTGTTTTAAATCATTAATTTAACATATTTAAGTTAATTGACCTTCCTCATCTTACTGCAGTTGACATAAAGCCATAACGGCAGTGCAATTGGAAGAATTCGACAATCTTATATTCAGGTATAAAGTCAATTTTCTTGTATATACACACTTAGCAGTCGATATTGGATTGCCTTAAATCATTAGTTTAACAAATTTAAGTTAATTAACTTTCTTCATCTTACCGAAGTTGACATGAAGCCATAACGGCAATGCAGTTGGAAGAAATCAACAATCTTATGTTCAGGTATAAAGTCGGCTTTCTTGTGATTACACATTTAGCAATCGATATTGAGTTGCTTTAAATCAATAATTTACCATATTTAAGTTAATTAGCCTTCTTCGTCTTACCGGAGTTGACATAAAGCCATAACGGCAGTGCGTTTGGAAGAAATCAACAATCTTATGTTCAGGTATAAAGTCGGCTTTCTTGTGATTACACATTTAGCAATCGATATTTAGTTGCTTTAAATCATTAGTTTAACATACTTAAGTTAATTATGCTTCTTCATCTTACTTAAGTTTACATAAAGCCACAACGGTAGTGCATTTGGAAGAACTCGACCTCCTTATGTTCAGGTATAAAGTCGATATTCTTGTATATACACATTTAGCAGTCGATATTGAATTGCCTTAAATCTTTAGTTTAACATACTTTAGTTAATTAACCTTTTTCATCTTCTTGAAGTTGACATAAAGCCATAACGGCAGTGCAATTGGAAGAATCCGACATTCGTATATTCAGGTATAAAGTCGATGTTCTTGTATATACACATTTAGCAGTCGATATTGAATTGCCTTAAATCATTAATTTAATATACTTAAGTTAATTAACCTTCTTCAGCTTCCTGAAGTTGACATAAAGCCATAACGGCAGAGCATTTGTAAAAATTCGGCATTCTTATATTTAGGTATAAACTCGATTTTCTTCTATATACATATTTAGCAGTCGATATTGAAATGCCCTAAATCATTAATTTAATATATTTAAGTTCATTAACTTTCTTCATTTTACCGCAGTTGACATAAAGCCATAACGGCAGTGCATTTGTGAAAATTCGACAAACTTATATTCAGGTATGAAGTCGATTTTCTTGTATATACACATTAAGCAGTCGATATTGAATTGCCTTTAATCATTAGTTTAATATACTTAAGTTAATTAACCTTCTTCAGCTTCCTGAAGTTGACATAAAGCCATAACGGCAGTGCATTTGTAAAAATTCGACATTCTTATATTTAGGTATAAACTCGATTTTCTTCTATATGCATATTTAGCAGTCGATATTGAAATGCCCTTAATCATTAATTTAATATATTTAAGTTAATTAACTTTCTTCATTTTACCGAAGTTGACATAAAGCCATAACGGCAGTGCATTTGCGAAAATTCGACAAACTTATATTCAGGTATAAAGTCGATTTTCTTGTATATACACATTAAGCAGTCAATATTGAATTGCCTTAAATCATTAATTTAATATATTTAAGTTAATTAACTTTCTTCATCTTACCGAAGTTGACATAAAGCCATAACGGAAGTGCATTTGTTATAATTCGACAATCTTATATTCAGGTATAAAGTCGATTTTCTTGTATCTACACATTTACCAGTCGATATTGAATTGCCTTAAATAATTAGTTTAACATTCTTAAGTTAATTAACCTTTTTCATCTTCTTGAAGTTGACATAAAGCCATAACGGAAGTGCATTTGTAAAAATTCGACAATCTTATGTTCAGGTATAAGGTCGATTTTCTTGTATATACACACTAAGCAGTCGCTATTGAGTTGTTTTAAATCATTAATTTAACATATTTAAGTTAATTGACCTTCCTCATCTTACTGCAGTTGACATAAAGCCATAACGGCAGTGCAATTGGAAGAATTCGACAATCTTATATTCAGGTATAAAGTCAATTTTCTTGTATATACACACTTAGCAGTCGATATTGAATTGCCTTAAATCATTAGTTTAACAAATTTAAGTTAATTAACTTTCTTCATCTTACCGAAGTTGACATGAAGCCATAACGGCAATGCAGTTGGAAGAAATCAACAATCTTATGTTCAGGTATAAAGTCGGCTTTCTTGTGATTACACATTTAGCAATCGATATTGAGTTGCTTTAAATCATTAATTTAACATACTTAAGTTAATTAACCTTCCTAATCTTACTGAAGTTGACATAAAGCCATAACAGCAGTGCATTTGTGAAAATTCGACAATCTTATATTCAGGTATAAAGTCGATTTTCTTGTATATACACACTTAGCAGTCGATATTGAATTGCCTTAAATAATTAGTTTAACATACTTAAGTTAATTAACCTTTTTCATCTTCTTGAAGTTGACATAAAGCCATAACGGAAGTGCATTTGTAAAAATTCGACAATCTTATGTTCAGGTATAAAGTCGATTTTCTTGTATATACACACTAAGCAGTCGCTATTGAGTGGTTTTAAATCATTAATTTAACATATTTAAGTTAATTAACTTTCTTCATCTTACTGAAGTTGACATAAAGTAATAACGGCAGTGCTTTTGGAAGAATTCGACATTCTTATATTCAGGTATAAAGACGATTTTCTTATATACACATTTAGCAATCTATATTGAATTGCCTTAAATAATTAGTTTAACATACTTAAGTTAATTAACTTTCTTCATCTTACTGAAGTTGACATAAAGCCATAACGGCATTGCCTTTGGAAGAATTCGACATTCTTATATTCAGGTATAAAGACGATTTTCTTATATACACATTTAGTAATCGATATTGAGTTGCTTCAGATCATTAATTTACCATATTTATGTTAACTAGCCTTCTTAATCTTACCGCAGTTGACATGAAGCCATAACGGCAATGCAGTTGGAAGAAATCAACAATCTTATGTTCAGGTATAAAGACGACTTTCTTGTGATTACACACTTAGCAATCGATATTGAGTTGCTTCAAATCATTAGTTTAACATACCTAAGTTAATTAAACTTCTTCATCTTACCGAAGTTGACATGAAGCCATAACGGCAATGCAGTTGGAAGAAACCGACAATCTTATGTTCAGGTATATAGTCGACTTTCTTGTGATTACACATTTAATCAATCGATATTGAGTTGCTTCAAATCATTAGTTTAACATACTTAAGTTAATTGTACTTCTTTATCTGACTGAAGTTGACATAAAGCCATAACGGCAGTGCAATTGGAAGAATTCGACAATCTTATATTCAGGTATAAAGTCAATTTTCTTGTACATACACACTTAGCAGTCGATATTGAATTGCCTTAAATCATTAGTTTAACATATTTAAGTTAATTAACTTTCTTCATCTTACCGAAGTTGACAAGAAGCCATAACGGCAATGCAGTTGGAAGAAATCGACAATCTTATGTTCAGGTACAAAGTCGACTTTCTTGTATATACACATTTAGCAATCGATATTGAGTTGCTTCAAATCATTTATTTTACATACTTAAGTTAATTATGCTTTTTCATCTTACTGAAGTTGACATTAAGCCATAACGGCAGTGCATTTGAAAGAATTCGACATCCTTTTATTCAGGTATAAAGTCGATTTTCTTCTATACACATATTTAGTAGTCGATATTGAAATGCCCTAAATCATTAGTTTAACATATTTAAGCTAATTATTCT
The DNA here is from genome assembly GCF_016617805.1 of Bactrocera tryoni. Classification (NCBI taxonomy): domain Eukaryota; kingdom Metazoa; phylum Arthropoda; class Insecta; order Diptera; family Tephritidae; genus Bactrocera; species Bactrocera tryoni. The sequence goes on along the minus strand of NW_024395608.1, from coordinate 2,273 downwards.
TCTTCATCTTAATGAAATTGACATAAAGCCATAACGGCAGTGCATTTGTAAAAATTCGACAATCTTATATTCAGGTATAATGTCGATTTTTTTGTATATACACATTTAGCAGTCGATATTGAATTGCCTAAAATAATTAGTTTAACACACTTAAGTTAATTAACTTTCTTCATCTTACTGAAGTTGACATGAAGCCATAACAGCAAGGCAGTTGGAAGAAATCGACAGTCTTATGTTCAGGTATAAAGTCGACTTTCTTGTGTATACACATTTAGCAGTCGATATTGAATTACCTTAAATAATTAGTTTAACAAACTTAAGTTAATTAACTTTCTTCATCTTACCGAAGTTGACATGAAGCCATAACGGCAATGCAGTTGGAAGAAATCGACAATCTTATGTTCAGGTATAAAGGCGACTTTCTTGTATATACACATTTAGCAATCGATATTGAGTTGCTTCAAATCATTAATTTAACATATTTAAGTTAACTATGCTTCTTCATCTTACTGAAGTTGACATAAAGCCATAACGGCAATGCAGTTGGAAGAAATCAACAATCTTATGTTCAGGTATAAAGTCGACTTTCTTGTGATTACACATTTAGCAACCGATATTGAGTTGCTTCAAATCATTAGTTTAACATACTTAAGTTAATTAAACTTCTTCATCTTACCGAAGTTGACATAAAGCCATAACGGCAGTGCATTTCGAAGAATCCGACAATCTTATGTACAGGTATAAAGTCGATTTTCTTGTATATACACATTTCGCAATCGATATTGAGTTGCGTTAAATCATTAATTTAACACATTTAAGTTAATTAACCTTCCTCATCTTACTGAAGTTGACATAAAGCCATAACGGCAGTGCATTTGTAAAAAATCGACAATCTTATATTCAGGTATAAAGTCGATTTTCTTGTTAATACACATTAAGCAGTCGATATTGAGTTGCTTTAAATAATTTATTTAACACAATAAGATAATTGAACTCTCTTATCTTACCGAAGTTGACATAAAGCCATAACGGCAGTGCATTTCGAAGAATCCGACAATCTTATATACAGGTATAAAGTCGATTTTCTTGTATATACACATTTAGCAATCGATATTGAGTTGCGTTAAATTATTAATTTAACATATTTAAGTTAATTAACCTTCCTCATCTTACTGAAGTTGACATAAAGCAAAAACGGCAGTGCATTTGTAAAAAATCGACAATCTTATATACAGGTATAAAGTCGATTTTCTTGTATATACACATTAAGCAGTCGATATTGAGTTGCTTTAAATAATTAATTTAACACAATAAGATAATTGAACTCTCTCATCTTACTGGAGTTGACATAAAGCCATAACGGCAATGCAGTTGAAAGAAATCAACAATCTTATGTTCAGGTATAAAGTCGACTTTCTTGTGATAACACATTTAGCAATCGATATCGAGCTGCTTCAAATCAATAGTTTAACATACTTAAGTTAATTAAACTTCTTCATCTTACCGAAGTTGACATAAAGCCATAACGGCAGTGCATTTCGAAGAATCCGGCAATCTTATATACAGGTATAAAGTCGATTTTCTTGTATATACACACCTAGCAGTCGATATTGAATTGCCTTAAATCATTAGTTTAACATATTTAAGTTAATTAACTTTCTTCATCTTACCGAAGTTGACATGAAGCCATAACGGCAGTGCATTTGTAAAAAATCGACAATCTTATGTTCAGGTATAAAGTCGACTTTCTTGTGTATACATTTTGCAATCGATATTGAGTTGCTTCAAATCAATAATTTACCATATTTAAGTTAATTAGCATTCTTTGACTTACCGGAGTTGACATAAAGCAATAACGGCAGTGCATTTGTAAAAATTCGACAATCTAATGTCCAGGTATAAAGTCGACTTTCTTGTGTACACATTTAGCAATCGATATTGAGTTGCTTCAAATCATTAATTTACCATATTTAAGTTAATTAGCCTTCTTCTTCTTACCGGAGTTGGCATAAAGCCATAACGGCAGTGCAGTTGGAAGGACTCGACAATCTTATATTCAGGTATAAAGTCGGCTTTCTTGTGATTACACATTTAGCAATCGATATTGAGTTGCTTCAAATCATTAGTTTATCATACTTAAGTTAATTATGCTTCTTCATCTTACTGAAGTTGACATAAAGCCATAACGGTAGTGCATTTATGAATTCGACATTCTTATATTCAGGTACAAAATCGATTTTCTTGTATATACACATTTAGCAGTCGATATTGAG
>NW_024395607.1:0-9733 GCF_016617805.1 Bactrocera tryoni | reverse complement strand
TATAAGATTGTCGAATTTTCCCAAATGCACTGCCGTTATGGCTTTACGTAATTTCAGTAAGATGAAAAAGGTTAATTAACATAAATATTTGATGTTAATGATTTGATTCAACTCAATATCGACTGCTTAATGTGTATATGCAAGAAAATCGACTTTTTACCTGAATATAAGATTGTCGAATTCTTCCAAATGCACTGCCGTGTTATGGCTTTATGTCAACTTCAGTAATATGAAGAAGGTTAGTTAACTTAAATAAGTGAAGTAAATAATATGAAACAACTCAATATCGATTGCTAAATGTGTACATACAAGAAAATCGACTTTATACTTTAATAAAAGGTTGTGGAATTCTTCCAAATGCACTGCAGTTATGGCTTTATGTCAACTTCAGTCAGATGAGGAAGGTTAATTAACTTAAATAAGTGAAGTAAATAATTTGAAACAAATCAATATCGATTGCTAAATTTGTATATACAAGAAATTCGACTTTATTTCTAAATATAGGATTGTGGAATTCTTCCAAATGCTTTGCGGTTATGGCTTTATGTCTACTTCACTAAGATGAAGAACGTTAATTAACTAAAATATGTTAAACTAATGGGTTGAAGCAACACAATATCGATTGCTAAACGAAAATCGACTTTATACCTCAATATAAGATTGTGGAATTCTTCAAAATGCACTGCCGTTATGGCTTTATGTCAACTTCAGTAAGATAAAAAAGGTTAATTAACATAAACATGTTAAACTAATGGTTCAAAGGAACTCAATATCGATTCCAAAATCTGTATATACAAGAAAATCGACTTTATACTTTAATATGAGATTGTGGAATTCTTCCAAATGCACTGCCGTTATGTCTTTATGTCTACTTCACTAAGATGAAGAAGGTTAATTAACTTATATATGTTAAACTAATGGGTTGAAGCAACACAATATCGATTCCAAAATCTGTATATACAAGAAAATCGACTCTATACTTTAATATGAGATTGTGGAATTCTTCCAAATGCACTGCCGTTATGGCTGTATGTCAACTTCAGTAAGATGAAGAAGGTTAATTGACTTAAATAAGTGAAGTAAATAATTTGAACCAACTCAATATCGATTACTAAATGTGTATATACAAGAAAATCGACTTTGTGTCTAAATATACGATTGTGGAATTCTTCCAAATGCACTGCCGTTATGGCTTTATGTCAACTTCAGTAAGATGGAGAGGGTTAGTTAACTTAAATAAGTGAAGTAAATAATATGAAACAACTCAATATCGATTGCTAAATGTGTACATACAAGAAAATCGACTTTATACTTTAATAAAAGGTTGTGGAATTCTTCCAAATGCACTGCAGTTATGGCTTTATGTCAACTTCAGTCAGATGAGGAAGGTTAATTAACTTAAATAAGTGAAGTAAATAATTTGAAACAAATCAATATCGATTGCTAAATTTGTATATACAAGAAATTCGACTTTATTTCTAAATATAGGATTGTGGAATTCTTCCAAATGCTTTGCGGTTATGGCTTTATGTCTACTTCACTAAGATGAAGAACGTTAATTAACTAAAATATGTTAAACTAATGGGTTGAAGCAACACAATATCGATTGCTAAACGAAAATCGACTTTATACCTCAATATAAGATTGTGGAATTCTTCAAAATGCACTGTCGTTATGGCTTTATGTCAACTTCAGTAAGATAAAAAAGGTTAATTAACATAAACATGTTAAACTAATGGTTCAAAGGAACTCAATATCAATTCCAAAATCTGTATATACAAGAAAATCGACTTTATACTTTAATATGAGATTGTGGAATTCTTCCAAATGCACTGCCGTTATGGCTGTATGTCAACTTCAGTAAGATGAAGAAGGTTAATTAACTTAAATAAGTGAAGTAAATAATTTGAACCAACTCAATATCGATTACTAAATGTGTATATACAAGAAAATCGACTTTGTGTCTAAATATACGATTGTGGAATTCTTCCAAATGCACTGCCGTTATGGCTTTATGTCAACTTCAGTAAGATGAAGAGGGTTAGTTAACTTAAATAAGTGAAGTAAATAATATGAAACAACTCAATATCGATTCCAAAATCTGTATATACAAGAAAGTCGACTTTATACTTTAATATGAGATTGTGGAATTCTTCCAAATGCACTGCCGTTATGGCTTTATGTCAACTTCAGTAAGATGAAGAAGGTTAATTAACTTAAATAAGTGAAGGAAATAATTTTAAGCAACCCAATATCGATTGCTAAATGTGTATATACAAGAAAATCGACTTTATACTTTAATATAAGATTGTGGGATTCTTCCAAATGCACTCTTTTTATGGCTTTATGTCAACTTCAGTAAGATGAGGAAGGTTAATTAACTTAAATAAGTGAAGTAAATAATTTGAAACAACTCAATATCGATTGCTAAATGTGTATATACAAGAAAATCGACTTTATACTTTAATAAAAGATTGTGGAATTCTTCCAAATGCACTGCCGTTATGGCTTTATGTCAACTTCAGTAAGATGAGGAAGGTTAATAAACTTAAATAAGTGAAGTAAATAATTTGAAACAAATCAATATCGATTGCTAAATTTGTATATACAAGAAATCGACTTTATACTTTAATATAAGTTTGTGGAATTCTTCCAAATGCACTGCCGTTATGGCTTTATGTCAACTTCAGTAAGATGAGGAAGGTTAATTAACTTAAATATGTTAAGCTATGGGTTTAAAGGAACTCAATATCGATTCCAAAATCTGTATATACAAAAAAATCGACTTTAAACCTTAATAAAAGGTTGTGAAATTCTTCCAAATGCACTGCCGTTATGGCTTTATGTCATCTTCAGTAAGATGAAGAAGGTTAATTAACTTAAATAAGTGAAGTAAATAATTTGAACCAACTCAATATCGATTGCTAAATGTGTATATACAAGAAAATCGACTCTATTTCTAAATATAGGATTGTGGAATTCTTCCAAATGCACTGCCGTTATGTCTTTATGTCTACTTCACTAAGATGAAGAAGGTTAATTAACTTATATATGTTAAACTAATGGGTTGAAGCAACACAATATCGATTCCAAAATCTGTATATACAAGAAAATCGACTTTATACTTTAATATGAGATTGTGGAATTCTTCCAAATGCACTGCCGTTATGGCTGTATGTCAACTTCAGTAAGATGAAGAAGGTTAATTAACTTAAATAAGTGAAGTAAATAATATGAAACAACTCAATATCGATTGCTGAATGTGTACATACAAGAAAATCGACTTTATACTTTAATAAAAGATTGTGGAATTCTTCCAAATGCACTGCCGTTATGGCTTTATGTCAACTTCAGTCAGATGAAGAAGGTTAATTAACTTAAATAAGTGAAGTAAATAATTTTAAGCAACTCAATATCGATTGCTAAATGTGTATATACAAGAAAATCGACTTTATTTCTAAATATAGGATTGTGGAATTCCTCCAAATGCACTGCCGTTATGGCTTTATGTCTACTTCACTAAGATGAAGAAGGTTAATTAACTTATATATGTTAAACTAATGGGTTGAAGCAACACAATATCGATTCCAAAATCTGTATATACAAGAAAATCGACTTTATACTTTAATATGAGATTGTGGAATTCTTCCAAATGCACTGCCGTTATGGCTGTATGTCTACTTCAGTAAGATAAAAAAGGTTAATTAACATAAACATGTTAAACTAATGGTTCAAAGGAACTCAATATCAATTCCAAAATCTGTATATACAAGAAAATCGACTTTATACTTTAATATGAGATTGTGGAATTCTTCCAAATGCACTGCCGTTATGGCTGTATGTCAACTTCAGTAAGATGAAGAAGGTTAGTTAACTTAAATAAGTGAAGTAAATAATATGAAACAACTCAATATCGATTGCTAAATGTGTACATACAAGAAAATCGACTTTATACTTTAATAAAAGGTTGTGGAATTCTTCCAAATGCACTGCCGTTATGGCTTTATGTCAACTTCAGTAAGATGAGGAAGGTTAATTAACTTAAATAAGTGAAGTAAATAATTTGAAACAAATCAATATCGATTGCTAAATGTGTATATACAATAAAATCGACTTTATTTCTAAATATAGGATTGTGGAATTCTTCCAAATGCACTGCCGTTATGGCTTTATGTCTACTTCACTAAGATGAAGAAGGTTAATTAACTTATATATGTTAAACTAATGGGTTGAAGCAACACAATATCGATTGCTAAACGAAAATCGAATTTATACCTCAATATAAGATTGTGGAATTCTTCAAAATGCACTGCCGTTATAGCTTAATGTCAACTTTAGTAAGATAAAGAAGGTTAATTAACTTAAATATGTTAAACTAATGGTTCAAAGGAACTCAATATCGATTCCAAAATCTGTATATACAAGAAAATCGACTTTATACTTTAATATGAGATTGTGGAATTCTTCCAAATGCACTGCCGTTATGTCTTTATGTCTACTTCACTAAGATAAAAAAGGTTAATTAACATAAACATGTTAAACTAATGGTTCAAAGGAACTCAATATCGATTCCAAAATCTGTATATACAAGAAAATCGACTTTATACTTTAATATGAGATTGTGGAACTCTTCCAAATGCACTGCCGTTATGTCTTTATGTCAACTTCAGTAAGATAAAAAAGGTTAATTAACATAAACATGTTAAACTAATGGTTCAAAGGAACTCAATATCGATTCCAAAATCTGTATATACAAGAAAATCGACTTTATATTTTAATATGAGATTGTGGAATTCTTCCAAATGCACTGCCGTTATGGCTTTATGTCAACTTCAGTAAGATGAAGAGGGCTAATTAACTTAAATAAGTGAAGTAAATAATATGAAACAACTCAATATCGATTGCTGAATGTGTACATACAAGAAAATCGACTTTATACTTTAATAAAAGATTGTGGAATTCTTCCAAATGCACTGCCGTTATGGCTTTATGTCAACTTCAGTCAGATGAAGAAGGTTAATTAACTTAAATAAGTGAAGTAAATAATTTTAAGCAACTCAATATCGATTGCTAAATGTGTATATACAAGAAAATCGACTTTGTGTCTAAATATAGGATTGTGGAATTCTTCCAATTGCACTGCCGTTATGGCTTTATGTCAACTTCAGTAAGATGAAGAAGGTTAACTAACTTAAATAAATTAAGTAAATGATTTGAATCAACTCAATATCGATTGCTAAATGTGTATATACAAGAAAATCGACTTTGTGTCTAAATATACGATTGTGGAATTCTTCCAATTGCACTGCCGTTATGGCCTTATGTCAACTTTAGTAGGATGAAGAAGGTTAATTAACTTAAATAAGTGAAGTAAATAACTTGAATAAACTCAATATCGATTGGTAAATGTGTATATACTAGAAAATCGACTTTATAATTTAATATAAGATTGTGGAATTCTTCCAAATGCACTGCCGTTATCGCTTTATGTCAACTTCAGTAAGATGAAGAAGGTTAGTTAACTTAAATAAGTGAAGTAAATATTTTTAAGCAACTCAATATCGATTGCCAGATGTGTATATACAAGAAAATCGACTTTATACTTTAATATGAGATTGTGGAATTCTTCCAATTGCACTGCCGTTATGGCTTTATGTCAACTTCAGTAAGATGAAGAAGGTTAATTAACTTAAATAAGTGAAGTAAATGCTTTGAAGCAACTCAGTATCGATTGCTAAATGTGTATATACAAGAATATCGACTTTGTTCCTAATTATAAGAAGGTGGAATTCTTCCAAATGCACTGCCCTTGTGGCGTTATATCCAATTCAGTAAGATGAAGAAGGTTAATTAACTTAAATAAGTGAAGTAAATGATTGGAAGAAACTCAATATCGATTGCTAGATGTGTTTATACAAGAACATCGACTTTGTACCTAAATATAAGAAGGTGGAATTCTTCCAAATGCACTGCCGTTATGGCTTTATATCCACTTCGGTAAGATAAAGAAAGTTAATTAACTTAAATAAGTGAAAAAAATGATTTAAAGAAACTCAATATCGATTGCTAAATGTGTATATACAAGAATATCGACTTTGTACCTAAATATCAGATTGCGGAATTATTCCAAATGCACTGCCGTTATGTCTTTATGTCCACTTTTGTAAGTCGGAGAAGGTTTATTAACTGAAATAAGTGAAGTAAATGATTGGAGAAACTCAATATCGATTGCTAGATGTGTATATACAAGAATATCGGCTTTACTCCTAAACATAAGAAGGTGGACTTTTTCCAAATGCACTGCCGTTATGGCGTTATATCCACTTCAGTAAGATGAAGAAGGTTAATTAACTTAAATAAGTGAAGGAAATGATTTGAACAAATTAAATCGATTGCTAAATGTGTATATACAAGAATACCGACTTTACTCCTAAATATAATAAGGTGGAATTCTTCCAAATGCACTGCCGTTATGGCTTTATATCCACTTCAGTAAGATGAAGAAGGTTAATTAACTTAAATAAGTGAAGTAAATGATTGGAAGAAACTCAATATCGATTGCTAGATGTGTATATGCAAGAATATCGACTTTATACCTAAACATAAGAAGGTGGAATTCTTCCAAATGCACTGCCGTTATGGCGTTATATCCACTTCAGCAAGATGAAAAAGGTTAGCTAACTTAAATAAATGAAGGAAATGATTTGAAGAAACTCAATATCGATTGCTAAATGTGTATATACAAGAGTATCGACTTTAAACCTAAACATCAGAAGGTGGAATTCTTCCAAATGCACTGCCGTTATGGCTTTATATCCACTCCAGCAAGATGAAAAATGTTAACTAACTTAAATAAGTGAAGGAAATGATTTGAAGAAACTCAATATCGATTGCTAAATGTGTATATACAAGAATATCGACTTTATACCTAAATATAGGAAGGTGGAATTCTTCCAAATGCACTGCCGTTATGGCTTTATATCCACTTCAGTAAGATGAAGAAGGTTAATTAACTTAAATAAGTGAAGTAAATGATTGGAAGAAACTCAATATCGATTGCTAGATGTGTATATAAAAGAATATCGACTTTATAGCTAAATATAAGAAGGTGGAATTCTTCCAAATGCACTGCCGTTATGGCTTTATATCCACTTCAGTAAGATGAAGAATGGTTACTAACTTAAATAAGTGAAGGAAATGATTTTAAGAAACTCAATATCGATTGCTAAATGTGTATATACAAGAATATCGACATTATACCTAAATATAAGATTGCGGAATTTTTCCAAATGCACTGCCGTTATGTCTTTATGTCCACTTTAGTAAGTCGGAGAAGGTTTATTAACTTAAATAAGTGAAGTAAATGATTGGAAGAAACTCAATATCGATTGCTAGATGTGTATATACAAGAATATCGTTTTTGTTCCTAAATATAAGAAGGTGGAATTCTTCCAAATGCACTGCCGTTGTGGCTTTATATCCAATTCAGTAAGATGAAGAAGGTTAATTAACTTAAATAAGTGAAGTAAATGATTGGAAGAAACTCAATATCGATTGCTAGATGTGTTTATACAAGAATATCGACTTTGCTCTTAAATATAAGAAGGTGGAATTCTTCCAAATGCACTGCCGTTAATGCTTTATATCCACTTCGGTAAGGTAAAGAAGGTTAATTAACTTAAATAAGTGAAGATAATTATTCGAAGAAACTCTATATTGATTGCTAAATGTGTATATACAAGAAAATCGATTTTATAGCTAAATATAAGAAGGTGGAATTCTTCCAAATGCACTGCCGTTATGGCTTTATATCCACTTCAGTAAGATGAAGAAGGTTAATTAACTTAAATAAGTGAAGGAAATGATTTGAACAAATTAAATCGATTGCTAAATGTGTATATACAAGAATACCGACTTTGCTCCTAAATATAAGAAGGTGGAATTCTTCCAAATGCACTGCCGTTGTGGCGTTATATCCACTTCAGTAAGATAAAGAAGGTTAATTAACTTAAATAAGTGAAGGAAATGATTTGAAGAAACTCAAAATCTATTGCTAAATGTGTATATAGAAGAATATCGACTTTGTACCTAAATATAAGAGGTGGAATTCTTCCAAATGCACTGCCGTTGTGGCGTTATATCCACTTCAGTAAGATGAAGATGGTTAATTAACTTAAATAAGTGAAGTTAATGATTGGAAGAAACTCAATATCGATTGCTAAATGTGTATTTACAAGAATATCGACTTTATACTTAAATATAAGAAGGTGGAATTCTGCCAAATGCACTGCCGTTATGGCTTTATATCCACTTCAGTAAGATGAAGAATGTTAGTTAACTTAAATAAGTGAAGAAAATGATTTAAAGAAACTCAATATCGATTGATAAATGTGTAAATACAAGAATATCGAATATATACTTAAACATAAGAAGGTGGAATTCTTCCAAATGCACTGCCGTTATGGCTTTATATCCACTTCAGTAAGACGAAGAAGGTTAATTAACTTAAATAAGTGAAAGAAATGATTAGAAGAAACTCAATATCGATTGCTAAATGTGTATATACAAGAATATCGACTTTATACCTAAATATAAGAAGGTGGAATTCTTCCAAATGCACTGCCGTTATGGCTTTATGTCAACTTCAGTAAGATGAAGAAGGTTAATTAACTTAAATATATTAAACTAATGATTTGAAGTAACTCAATATCGATTGCTAACTGAGTATATACAAGAAAATCAACTTTATATCTAAATATTAGATTGTGCAATTCTTCCAAATGCACTGCCGTTATGGCTTTATGTCAACTTCAGTAAGATGAAGAAGGTTAGTTAACTTAAATAAGTAAAGTAAATGATTCGAATCAACTCAATATCGATTGCTAAATGTGTATATACTAGAAAATCGACTTTGTGTCTAAATATACGATTGTGGAATTCTTCCAATTTCACTGCCGTTATGGCTTTATGTCCACTTCAGTAAGATGAAGAAGGCTAATTAACTTAAATAAGTGAAGTAAATAATTTGAACCAACTCAATATCGATTGCTAAATGTGTATATACTAGAAAATCGACTTTGTGTCCAAATATATGATTGTGGAATTCTTCCAAATGCACTGCCGTTATGGCTTCATGTCAACTTCAGTAAGATGAAGAAGGTTAATTAACTTAAATAAGTGAAGTAAATAATTTGCATCAACTCAATATCGATTGCTAAATGTGTATATACTAGAAAATCGGCTTTATACCTTAATATGAGATTGTGGAATTCTTCCAAATGCACTGCCGTTATTGCTTTATGTCCACTTCAGTAAGATGAAGAAGGTTAATTAGTTAAATATGTTGAACTAATGGTTTGAAGCAACTCAATATCGGTTTCTAAATGTGTATATACAAGAAAATCGGCTTTATACCTTAATATGAGATTGTGGAATTCTTCCAAATGCACTGCCGTTATTGCTTTATGTCCACTTCAGTAAGATGAAGAAGGTTAATTAGTTAAATATGCTAAACTAATGATTTGAAGCAACTCAATATCGATTCCTTAATGTGTATATACAAGAAAATTGACTTTATGTCTAAATATAAGATTGTGGAATTCTTCCAAATGCACTGCCGTTATGGCTTTATGTCAACTTCAGTAAGATGAAGAAGGTTAATTTACTTTAATATGTTAAACTAATGGTTTGAAACAACTCAATATCGGTTTCTAAATGTGTATATACAAGAAAA